>NC_054708.1:11598805-11681305 GCF_016097555.1 Gigantopelta aegis | reverse complement strand
CTTAAGAACTCGCTCTGGGTTGGAGCCGGTACCGAGCTGCGAACCCTGTACCCACTAGCCTGTAGTCCGATGCCTTAACCACTTTACCAGCCCACCACATCTCTGTTTGTTTTAAAGTCTTGGGGTTAAATCGGACTTCATGTAAACCGGACGTTTTTTATAGTCCCTTTTTAAATGTCAGAACAGAAGATAATCTCTCTAAACCGGGTAGGCCTACCTCATGTAACCTTATTTTTCACATGCTTCCCTGGATATCCGTTTTAGTGAGGTTTCATGATATAATAATATAATAATATAATACGTATATACAACAGTGGTGTAACGGGGGGAGGGGGGCCTATTAAATTTTACATGTATACATACAGTGTGGGTTGCCCCCACCTAATAGTGGGTTAGCCCCCCAATATAAAATCCTGGCTACGCCAGTGATATACAATGTGTGTGTGTGTGTGTCTCTCTCTCTCTCTCTCTCTCTCTCTGTCTCTCTCTGTGTGTGCGTATGTGTGTCTCTGTGTGTGTGTGTGGTGTATCTCTCTCTCTCTCTCTCTCTCTCTCTCTCTCTCTCTCTCTCTCTCTCTCTCTCTCTCTCTCTCTCTCTCTCTCTCTCTCTCTCTCTCTCTCTGTGTGTGTGTGTGTGTGTGTGTGTGTTTTCCACTTTCACTGTTATGGGTTATCTTTATTCACCTCGACTTCGCTTCGATCCAATAATGATTTACCCTCAGCAATTAATTAAATCCACTGTTACCTTTAATATCGCATTATATGCTCTTCACCACAATACACACAACCACTGTTCTGCCGCGTCAGCTTAATTTACTACAATATAGAAAACGCTCTTTGATGTTTAACGTCCATGCTGTTATCTAACAATAAATAGCTGGCTTACACTAAGTACTAGCAACCCGAAAACCGTTTTTATTAATACCTAAATCGAGGGAGGTAAATATATCCGTCACCACAGGCTCAGTGCTCGTCTCTGTCGAGCTGCGTGATTAAGTGGGCTTGTTGGTTAACTTTGTGGCGTGCGTCGATTATTGAACTACGTTTAGGCCCAGTTGTTCGGCGGGTGATGTTCGTGCTGATATCAGAGACTTATTGACATTAATGGTCACCGATGATTTTGTTGTTGGGCGATGGAGAGATGACACAAGGAACTCCTGACGGTCACCACAACCTTTCAAAGGTTCGTCTGCTACAAAACAAACTTCTTGAAGCAGACGACAAATCGGCAATCGAGTCGTGGAAGAGCGTATATCGAAACAACTCGAGGGTTACCTCGGCTAAAAATGGAAGGGATCCCTTGTGCTACGAAATTACGGGATGGATACCCAAAAACATAAATTTTCGCAAGACTGGCAAAGAAGGAGAAAAAGGGAAGGAAGGATCGAAGGACAAGGATTCGAGATCAAAAGCAAATCACGGTGATAGATACGATAACTTTGTTTTTAGTCACTACAGAGATCCTAAGAAATACATTTTACAGTACAGGGAACAGCATTCATTCTTCGACCCTCTGAGCGCGGCCGCTAAAAAACGTTTACATGGGAATAATTATATACCCCCACAACAACAACAACTACTACAAAATGACAACCCGTCACCAAATCAACGAACACAGCACAATTTTCATTACACTCGCCGCGAATCCCAGAAACTCACCAAAATTAAGAGAGATGATTCCAGTCCGTCTGACAGCAACACCACTGATGGCAATACGGGCACCGAGCTGGATTCTTACAGAGACAAGCTGAAAGTTGTGGGATCAAGAAGCTCTCGAACCGAGAATTCAGAAAGTTCTCCCGTCAGTCTCAGCAGAGTCACGGTTCCGGCCCCATTGACTCTCCCACAGACCAATGTTGGTGTTAAGCAAACCACGTCTGTTAGTAATGGGTAAGTTACACAAATTTGGAGAAATCGCACATCTTTGTTTAATTAAGTATATTGAATGAAGCACTAATTACTATAAATACCGTAATAGTACCTACTCTTAATCATTTTACAGGCCCGTATGAACAATATTTGGAGGGGTGGGTGGGGCTGAAGCCATATTTAAAAAAAATATTTAGTGATATACAGTAGGACAAAAGCAACAACAACAACAGCAAAAAAAAAACCAAAAAAAAAAAACCCAACAAAAAACATACATTTTCGTCCTCGAGCTGAGGAGTGGTGGGGGGGTGGGGGGGGGGGGGACTGTTTTATACATTCTAGTAATTCGAATTATATGTAAAAAAAAAATTGGTATGAATATATGTCTATTTAATAATTATGACATATAGTCTTAGAGATAACCTGCAACATTTTTTCCCCATTTGTAACGAGGGATCTTTAATATGCACTTTCCTACAGACAGGACAACACATACTACAGCTTTTGATATACCAGTCGTGGTGCACTGGTTGTTGCGGAAAAAACCCCAATCAAACAATGTGTCCATCGAGGCGACTCGATCCCACGTTGCAAGCATCTTAGGCGAGCGTTCTACCGACTGGGCTAGATCCCGTATTTTGTATGCTAACTAAACTTAGACTGCTTATTGTATGCCTCTGTATCAAAATGATATTCTCTACACTCGGCGAATAATTATAAATTAACGCCATGCATGCAGTTAGTAGTAATACATCAGTATGTAGGCTCTATCACGTCCCCGTTATGTTTTAATCGGCGACGAAATTTTTTACTTAACCGACCGTGAAATTAATTCGCGTCTGTACCCGATCCGCTGCAACAATACTGAATGGACAGCCGATTAAAGCAAAATGAAAAGACATCAGACAAAGCTAATTGAATAGACATGACCATACAAGTCTGTTTCATTGTATATAATATTTGAATAAAGTACACACTACGGTCTTATATACCAGTCCAAAAACAAAGGATGGAATGAGAAATAACCCAAGAGGTCAAATTAGGAGGATTAACCTTAAGACTCATTGCACCCCAGTGGCGCCTATGGGCGGGAGGTAGCCCAGTGGTAAAGCGTTCGCTTGATGCGCGGTCAGTCTAGGATCGATTCCTGTCGGTGGACCCATTGGGCTACTATTCTTTTTAGCCAGTGCTCCACAACTTGTGTAACAAAGGCCGTGGTATGTACTATCCTGTCTGTGGAATGTAAAGTTTGTTTTATTTAACGACGCCACTAGAGCACATTGATTTTTAATCTTATCATCGGCTATTGGACGTCAAACATATGGTCATTCTGACACTGTTTTTAGAGGAAACCCGCTGTCGCCACATAGGCTACTCTTCTTTACGACAGGCAGCAAGGGATCTTTTATTTGCGCTTCCCACAGGCAGGATAGCACAAACCATGGCCTTTGTTGAACCAGTTATGGATCACTGGTCGGTGCAAGTGGTTTACACCTACCCATTGAGCCTTGCGGAGCACTCACTCAGGGTTTGGAGTCGGTATCTGGATTAAAAATCCCATGCCTCGACTGGGATCCGAACCCAGTACCTACCAGCCTGTAGACCGATGGCCTGTCTGTGGAATGATGCATATAAAAGATCCCTCGCTGCTAATCGAAAAGAGTAGCCCATGAAGTGGCGACTGCGTTTTTGTGTGATTAATAACCATATGTCTGACGCCATATAACAGGGCCGTACCCCCCTGAGAATTTCACTTTTTTTTTAATCCAGAAAATAGCATACACATCTCAGGATTTAATCTGTATAGTGTTTCATTTGTGCCCCCCCCCCCCCCCCCCCCGGATTTTGATCAGGGTACGGCCCTGCATATAACCGTAAATAAAATGTGTTGAGTGCGTCGTTAAATAAACCATTTCCTTCCTTCCCAGTTGTGCCTCACCATTAACAACTCAACGATGAACCTATATCCTCCGCAGATGCCGTTGTAGGTACGACACGACTCCTTTACCTACGTTGGACTTGGAATCTGAAGAGGCTTTCCAGTCATGTACTTATTAAATATATAGGGGCGGGAATTAGCTCAGTCGGTTATATGACGTTGGATATATGGTTAAGGGCCACACAGATAATGAGAGAGGAAACCTACTTCCGTCACGCAATGGGCTACTATTTCCGATTAGTATCCAGGAATCTTTTATATGCAGCATCCCACTGACAGGATAATACATACCTCGGTCTTTGTTACACCAGTTGTAGAGAGAGAAATAGCCTAATGGGTCCACTAATATGGATCGATCCTATACCGACTGTGCATCAAGTGAGCTTACCATTGGACTACGTCCCGCGGCGTCCCACGATGGAAAGGAATATTTGCTTAAACACCTAGGTCCGTAGGAACGATATCTGGAATGAGGTAGGGTGAGGGAGGCAGGCAGGCACAATCTCTAGTGAGTGAGTCATAACTTCGGGGAGGGGGGGAGGGGGAATATTAAAAAAAAATCTTTATTTACATAGAGTAGGACACAAAAATGTAGTTCCGTGTACCTCCATTCCCCCTCCCGGTCTCTACGGGCCTGCTCAGTATATGTAAAACTATGTCTAAATTTAGGCCATAACGATACTTTATGTCACAATACAACCCCACAGAAAACTCCAAATATGCTCATAGCGATACTTGGCCAACATACAACAAAATCCCACACAAAACTCCAAATATGCCCAAGGCAGTAAACAACATATAATGAAAAACTCTTTGAAGGTTTTATGACATAATGTTATATAGTTACGTTGTGTAATAAAAATTATGTACAGTGTATTCGTAAGCTTTTAATGGGCTAGCAAGAACATATTGCTTGATTTGTTCCACTAAAATGCTTTATAGCGATACATTGAATGATGTTGACTGAACAAAAATACAAGTTTTCCAGTCTTATTATCTCTTTGGAATCTATAGATCTGTACACAGATAGCGGTTATATGCCTGCTCCGATAACCAATCGCACTCGATAACACAAAATATGTCTGTACCAAGGACAAAATGACTGTTCCGGACAGGTGTAATTTATTAATCTAAGTCATGCGCCGTGAGAATCCACACGAATGTCAACACACAGAACAAACAGTCGTATGTCATGCCCAACAAAGGCAATATTAATGATACATCAACAGGACAGTAACATCGAATTTACCACCATGTATGTGTTTGAGTGCGGATCGATGATATATGAGATGGTAAATAAACCGCAGATATATATATTATTTGAGGTGAACAACAGCGGATCCTTGATTTACTGGAATTGTGATGGTAGTGGGGGTGGACAAGCTTAAAAATGGACCCGATATCAGTGACCATGGTCTTACCAAGCATTTGTTGTGACGACCTTTCTGCAAAAAACCAAAACCAAACAAAAAAACGTAAAAAATAAAATTAAAATTAAAATAATTTTTAAAAATCACCTTTTAAATCTATAAATGCATGGTACTGGGAAGTCCCGGAAAAACGACCTCTGGATTACTTGAAGACTTTGAGCACTGCCCCTTATTGGAAACATTCCATTGTCTGAAATGATTAGGCCTAATCCAGATCCAGTAATGTCTTATGTAGGCCAAGTGTCAAGATACACTATTTATAAATTAGCTAGTGTGTGCGTGTGCGTGTGTGTGTGTGGATAGTTAAAGTTGTTTTGTTTAACGACACCACTATAACACATTGATTTATTGATAATCGGCCATTGGATGTCAAACATTTGATAATAATATTCTGACATATAATGTGTGTGGATAGTGTCAGTGTAACACTTGGAATATAAATATTTGTAAATGGATCGTCCATTGCTGTATTTCAGGGCCTGCTTCGAATAATGGAAAACAAACAAAACGACAAACAAGCCCCCCCCCCCAAAAAAAAACCCCCCCCCCCCCCCCAAAAAAAAACCCCCCCACAAAAAAACCCCCAACAACAACCCCAACAACAACAACCCAACAAAAACAACCCACCCACCACACAAACACACACACACACACACACACCGAAGATAGCATCCCCATAAATCCACACATGCACCTCAAAGAAAACCATAATTGCCAACACAACCTATTTGGGTTTTTTTTAAAGAAACCAATTTAGCGTCCATGTCATTTCCAATGTTATGCCATTTACGTTATGTCACCTCAATTTCTTCATCCGATAATCGAAATGCGCCTTTAATTAAGTTTATACCTGTATTACTAACCTATCGTTGACACTGTAAACAAACGTACTATAACGTGTCATAAATCTGAAGTCAGAGCACGTCTGTCGGGACAAAACAAATCACAGAGGACAAGTGTTTAGGCAAACCGCCCTTGACACGGGTACGTTGAATCTTTATTTGCGTAAGCCAAACGTCAGGAGATATATCGATAAATTACCAAGAAAAGTACCCACTTCTGCAAGATTACTGCCACCGCCACCAGCATATCTATATAATCTACTCATCCTGAGATTAATACAAAGAATATCTCACAGTATGGCTATTTCTCACTTTAGCCAGTGCACTACGACTGGTATATCAAATACCATGATATGCACTGTCCTGTCTGTGGGACGATGCGTATAAAAGATCACTTGCTACTAATGTAGGGAATTTCCTCTCTAAGACTATGTCAAGAATTACCAAATGTTTGACATCCAATAACCGATGATTAATAAATCATTGTGCTCTAGTGGTGTCGTTAAGCAAATTAAACTTTATCTTACAGTAGAGTGTGGCCAGATGTAGAATTCGAGTCTTTAATATTCTGTTTTAATGGTAATAAGACGAAATCTGATACTTCTCGGTTTGATTGAAAGTTATTTTATAGTTCCTTTAGTATGATTAAATGTTTTCATAGTTTCTACAGTGTGATTAAATAATTTCATAGTTTTTACAGTGTGATTAAATAATTTCATAGTTTCTTGAGTATGTTTAAATGATACTGTTGGTTCTTCAATATGATTAAATAATTTCATAGTTTGTTTAGTATGATTAAATGATTTCATAGTTTGTTTAGCATGAGAAAATTATTTTATGGTTTGTTTAGTATGATTAAAGTTTTGAATAGTTTCTTTATTATCATTAAATGATCTTCTAAGTTCTTCAGTTTCATTACATGATCTTATAGGTTCTTCAGTTTTATTACATGATCTTATAGGTTTTTCAGTTTTATTACATGATCTTATAAGTTCTTCAGTTTTATTACATGATCTTATAGGTTCTTCAGTTTTATTACATGATCTTATAGGTTTTTCAGTTTTATTACATGATCTTATAGGTTTTTCAGTTTTATTACATGATCTTATAAGTTCTTCAGTTTTATTACATGATCTTATAAGTTCTTCAGTTTTATTACATGATCTTATAGGTTCTTCAGTTTCATTAAATGATCTTATAGGTTCTTCAGTTTTATTAAATGATCTTATAAATTCTTCAGTTTTATTACATGATCTTGTAAGTTCTTCAGTTTTATTAAATGATATTATAAGTTCTTCAGTTTTATTACATGATCTTGTAAGTTCTTCAGTTTTATTAAATGATATTATAAGTTCTTCAGTTTTATTACATGATCTTGTAAGTTCTTCAGTTTTATTATATGATCTTATAAATTCTTCAGTTTTATTACATGATCTTATAGGTTCTTCAGTTTTATTAAATGATCTTATAGGTTCTTCAGTGGTCATATTGACCTCCTTTTGATTTAAACTTTAAGTTTTAAAGTCAATTTTTGAATTTCAAATACCTGAATTTCGGTTACTATTGTATCCAAGCATTTCTTGCTGTTAGGTTCACTTCAGATGACCGACCATAAGCTACTTAATGCTGAAGTAAATTTCATCAGACTGCATTAAGTAGTCTTTGGTGTAATTTAATTAACCGTAACTGACGTGACCTTTTTGTAATGTCAGTTACGGGTCATTAAATAGCCGTCATAAAATTAGTTAAGGTAGTCTGAGGGATCTTATTTTAGCATTAAGTATCTAAATTAAACACGAATTCCGCGGAATTAAATGCTTTACCTACCATAAACGTTTTCAATGTGGTAAGATGAACACTACTGGCATAGGAGCAACTATAAACCAAGTTTCACTGACCTAGGGCTTACAGTTTATGACAAACTGATCTAATCGCGAAACTCTAACATTGAACTTTAACACAATTTAAGTTGACACCGAACTCATGTGGTAATTTAAAAAAGAAGAAGAAGAGGAAAACAGAACGATTTTTATTGGTTACTTTATGAGTTTAACTAATATTTAAATAATTAACTGACTGCTTATTACAGCTACCTCAAATAGCTTTTCAATAAACACACATTATGTTATTGACCGCCCTTTGACTATTAAAGGTATGATCAATAACTAATAACTGCGAGTTCATAAATCTTTTCTCTCAAAAGACTATGACTCTATTATTGCCCATTTGAAAAGACTTCAGAACGTTAATGACCAATCTCGTGGCGAATATTTCCGAATCTAATTTTTCATGATTATTTTATTAATACTTCAGATCATGTTCCGACTACAAATGGGTCCGGGCCCGCGCTTATAAAACCTTTAGAGTCAGGACTCCATCTTTAATGACGTCACACGCATACAATTTGTATGGCGTTGTCATAACATTACTGTCTCAGACTCTAAAAACGTTTTATAAGCACCAGTCTGTTCAACAAAGATACCAGGCGCATGTGCGAGGGGTGTGAGTGTGGGTGGGGTTGGGGGTTTTCTGGGGCCTTGCTCAAAGCGATTTTTCTTCTCTTTTTTGTTTTCAATGTATTTTCCGGGGCAGTATGACTCTACCTTCCTACGAAATTCGATCGCCTCAGTTTAGACCCCATCCGACATAAATTCTTGCACACGCGCATTGATACCATTTTCTAATAACTGATAACTCCATTAAACCAAAAGGGATGCAAGTTAATATTTATGAATAAATAATATGAAAGTTGACAACCGTATTTATTTTCCTAAATTAAATACCATCATCACCTTTTAGCACCCATCTGTGAAAGGGATGTAGTCTATTTCAGTCGGTAGAGTGCTCGAATGAAGTGCTTGCGTCGTAGGATCAAATGACCTTAGTGGACTCATTTTCTAAACGCAGGTGTTTAAGCATTGTAAATGTACGTAGTTACAGGCCTATAAGACATAAACCGGTGTTTAAGCATTGTAAATGTACGTAGTTACAGGCCTATAAGACATAAATTAAACAGACTCTGTAAATACGGCCCATTATGATTAGCTGTCGGTATCCGTAACCGTAATTGTGTGGTTGCGAAACCTCTCTAATGACAGCTTCTTTGCCGTTTAGGAAATCAGCGGGTTTATTCAAAATCTGGTTCTGGCAGGTTCCACTATATATTTTTTAGTAGTCATAAGTTACTTGTTATGTGTTACTTATATGAATATATATTCATAAGTAACACACACAAGTAAGTAACTTATGACTACTAAAAATATATCGTCTCTGGTAACTCATGCATGCCTACAACTAAACACCACCACGCCTGATGAAATAAAACACGACCTAATCAACGACCTTATCGATATCCACGTTATCAAGACTTTTAATCAGCAATCATTATACGTACTGTTTCTGAGGATTAACCATTATAATATATATTCTGTTTCTTGGGATTATATTACCGGATATTTTCTGTTCATTCATATTAATGCCTGTTTATGACAACTGGGTTCTCGTGATATATCGACAGATATCGTGATAGGTCACAATGTAAAAAATAGCTGGCATTTATTTGGCATTCGTTGGGGTTATTCAAGATAGATTGGTTTGATAATGCACTCATCTGGGGTTATTTTTAATACTTGGTGTGATGGTTGATTGTTAGCTGTACTTGTGATTGATAATGTAATTGTACATGTATTGTGTATGTTATGTTTAATGCACAATAAGGTTACAACCGTTCTTTGCGATGTCATTAGCCCATATATATTTCTTACACACCCGTTGGTGAGAACATCATTTGTTATTTTTGATAACATATACTTGTTAACACATATACGTGCGTTAACATTTTAAAGACATACCACTGGCTGCTCCTAGGTGATGACCAGGTCACCAATGTCATACCATCCAATAATAAAAAAGAACGGTCAAATTGATCACTCCGTGACATACCTGAAATTGACCTGTCTGTGACTCACAAGTTAACTATAAGCGCAAGAGCCGTAAATAATTTTTTTGTTGAAAAGGGCATTTAAATTTATTTTAAATATGTTTTCTCTCAGGATATGTAAAAAATAGAATACAACATTCGTGTCCGTTAGATACCATTTATTTTACGACTCGTTGTTTAAAAACGTATCCAACTCGCTTTCGCTCATTGGATACGTTTTAAAACAACTCGTTGTAAGATAAATGATATGTAACGGCCACTCATATAGTATCCACTGTGTACAAAACAGTGCGAGTCTTGTACAATTTGTTAAAACATTTAGTCAGCTTACTGGTTACATACGCGTTTATAAAACGTTTAGTTTCTAGACTCGAGACTTTAATAGAGTCTGAGACAGTAATGTCATGGCAGCGCCATACAAATTGTATGCGTGTGACGTTATTAAAGATAAGTCTAGACTCTAAACGTTTTATAAGCACGGGCACAGGTTGGCCGAGTTGTTAAGGTCGCGAATCGGTGCAGTGGGTTCGAATCTTGCCAATGGACACTTGGTGTTTGTAAATATTGTATTAGGTGCTGGAGGGGAACAGTACGCTACAGAATTAGACTCTTTTAAAGGGACTGCCCTGAGTTGGCTGCCATTGTAACATATTTACGACTAACAGATCCTTTTTGATGACTAAAATTACACATTAAAGATATTTTTTGTTTAGAATATCAGTATCTGTAAAAACAAGGTATTTGTTGTCGTCCTAATTATGTTTGTAATAATTCAAACCAAATTTTACTTTCCAATAATTTCGTACGTAGGAAGCAATGTATATCAGTAAGAAAATCAACAATGACTGCTGTAAACATTAGGACATGATCGCAAATACATTAGATATGTAGACACTTGCATTCTAAACAAGAAAACATATTTAATATGTAGCCTAATTTTAGTTGCCAAAAAGGCTTATTTAGTGGGAAACATCTTAATCTGGCTGTAAACTCAGGACAGTCCCTTTAATGCATGATGAGTGTTGAGATTAAAGAAAGAAAGAAAGAAGTGTTTTATTTAACGACGCACTCAACACATTTTATTTACGGTTATATGGCGTCAGACATATGGTTAAGGACCACACAGATAATGAGAGAGGAAACCCGCTGTCGCCACTTCATGGTCTACTATTTTCGATTAGCAGCAAGGGATCTTTTATATGCACCATCCCACAGACAGGGTAGTACATACCACGGCCTTTGATTATACCAGTCGTGGTGCACTGGCTGGAACGAGAAATAGCCCAATGGGCCCATCGACGGGTATCGATCCCAGATCGAGCGAGCGTTTTACCACTGGGCTACGTCCCGTCCCGCCCGTGTTGAAATTAAATATTTTTGTTTGAGGTTGCAGAATATTTAATTTTAGTATTAATATCATTTAACTTTTCTTTTTGTATTTCTGGCGTATTTCAATAAATGAAAAACAGAAGTCACAATGTGGATTGTAGATTGTTATTTCTAACTCCAACATGAGTGTGTGAGTCCCCACCCATCCTACAGTATGTTGATTTTGAATAGCCTTTATCACCTTTTATACAACACTAGTTTTATTTCCACAGAACACAAACGCCGAACATAAAGCCTGAATGTCAGCAAATTGGACCAAGGACTTTAGATACACTGACATGCATTGCCGACGACAAACAGGTACGATTGTATTATAAAGCGTTATAATGCAATGATTCTTTTTAAAGTTTTTTTTCTACCTTATGCGTGTGTATGTATTATATAATATGCATAAAGCAGGGGTTTAAATTTACATTTTACTTGCCAGTTGAGAAATACAGTATGTTGGCATCAATATAACCCATTAATACGCTTCTACTTGTGTTATGCATACAGTCAGACCTGTTATAAAGGGCACCTTCTATACCAACGACATGTATGTACATGTCACTTTAGATCCATTCCTTTTATTTCAGGGATTCACCAACTGGGGAAATAAGGGAGGGGGAGGGGAAGGGGAGGCTGAGGGGGCAATTATCCTCAGAAAATACAGAGTGCCTTTTCAAAGTTGTTATCACAAATACATGTTATAATCATTATACTATATGAACTATCATCTCCTCACGGTCATTCTGCAGATGTTTTCATCATTATAATAAACTAGTGATGTTTCAGTGATCGATTGTAGTCAAAAAGTAATCGACTTGGCTCTACCTATGTGATGATCGAGTATAAAAGTCCATAATCGATTGGTCCTCCAGTTTAAATGATGGAATTAATGTAAATATGTTGGGTTTCGTATTTGTTTTAATGCGTACACAAAGAAACAAACCCATTAAATACTTATGAATTGTAAAATTGGCGATTTGTAGAATCTGTCTTATTAAAATCCTTCTTATGTTCTTATAATTCTAACCGATTATATAATCGAAAGTTGATCGGTTGGTGTAAACCGATTATAACTGATGGTCGATGGTGGAATTGCAACCGATTCCCATCACTATATTGATAATAAACCATCCGCTCAGCAAGGTGACTCTACTAGTGACGCTGGTAAACAGAATCGACAGAATTGGATACAATAATCACATAATTGCGCTGCGTCGCAAATATTTCAATTTATTGGTCTAAATGACATGCCTCACCACTATTAACAGCCCCGCTTGAAACTCTACATGCACAGGTTTATTAACTCTTTGTTCTGCCCGTGTGGGGGTTATTTCAGTGTGTACACGGTTAAGCTGTTATCTTAAACGTTTGTTCCTATCTGTAGATTGAAGTTGCTGAACCCAGTAATAACAGGCATGAGAAATCTACGGTCTGGCAATAATTCAGTTGTAAAACACAGCAGGCAAGAACGCGGTATAATGCGGCTAAAGGGCAGGGGTTCATCAACATTTTTTTACCACACGGGTTACCCCCACCCCCCATTCTTACCCCCTGACGAGATAATTTTTGACCCAACGCACGCATTCCTTTTTATTATTATTATTATTTTTTATTTTTTATTTTTTTTACATTTTGTGTAGAGTAAACTCAGTAGGATTTCTTGTGACCCCCTTGTATTCTCTGAAATACCCTTACATCCATCTTGTGAAGGAAAGGGGGGGGGGTGATGGGGGCGATCACCAGTTTAATAACTCCTGCCCTAGAATGTTAAAAAGTACACTCTTGAACTGCCATACAGGCTTCGTTTGGTTAACAGTAAGGGTCTTTTGTATATGCACTGTCCCCGCAGACAGGATATTGCATACCCGAACCTTTCATACATCAGTCAAGGAACACTGACTGAAACTGAAAATAAGCCAATAGTTTAGCCGAGGGTAATCAACCCTGGAACCCATCACACCCGAAGCGAGCACGCAACAGCTGAGCTACATTCTGGTCAGGTCAGGTCACAGGGTTTTACGTGCACATTCAGAACAAGCTGTTGTAGCGCATGCCTGTCCAGTACAGGGAAGGGGTTGGGGTGATTGGGAGAGAGGACCGCCCGCACTGGCAGGTGCAATAGAGCACCAGCAACCCGACCGGGGTCAGTAGCGGGCGGGTTAGGTGGTTTTGGTGCTATGGTAATTTTGAAAAGTCCCGTAGGATTAAGCCAAAAAAGAAAGAGCTACATCCTGCTTAATGTCTGCTAATATAGACGGCATGAGTGGAAAACCAAATATACTGAACAACAAAAGAAACGCAAATACATTGTAAAAACGCGAATATTAATGTGCATAATATAGTTACCAGTAATTCAATAAACAGACTGTCAAAATGGGTCTAAAATATTCACAAGACATTGATCATTTCAATAGACACACAACAATTAATGGGATTCAAATGATATATTTTATGTAAATTAAAAAAAACTAATTTAACTTTTGCGTTTCTTTTGTTGTTTAGTATGTTAACAGTATGTACTACCACTAAACGTTTATAATAAGAGCATTATAATACATGCTTGAATAATCAAGTGCACGACCTGCTTATATCTTGCAGGAGGTAATTCATTTCCATGTGTATTTCAGGAACCTGTTTAGTTGAAGATTTGCGCGATTACGCGCTTTTCCCTCGACCCCCATTTCTCCTGTTCTGTCAATCTAATATTATATTTAAACGCAGCTGTCCTTGGCACGCATCTCAGCTATCTGAGCTGTGTGTCTAGCAGATCGTATATTGGTTAGTTGTTATTGGTTAATTGTTAGTGGCTATAGTAGTTAATGGTTAGTGGTTAATAGTTAGTTGTGAATAGTTAGTGGTTATGCTTCATACAAACAGTACTTTCTACAGAATTAAGTATGTGGTGGTGGTAAGTCTACACTGTGGCGAGTGAAGTTTTTAGGGGGTTCCAGGTGATGCTTTTGGGGGTTTCAGGTGATGCTTCTCAGAAAATATATTTAACCACCTCCCCCCCCCCCCACGAAAATTCACTTAGAGCAGGTTGGGGGTTCGACCCCCCCCCCCGAAACCCGCCTCTATACACGCGCCCGAATTTGTAATAAATTAATCAACCATGATATATAATAGTTTACGTAACAATCAGAACTGGTTGTCGTTTTTTATTTCGCTTCTTTGTAAGTGTTTATAGCATATTGCTGGGTTAATTTACACCCACGCCCTACCCACTTGACTCTAAATCCTGAATTCGTTCTGGTATTTAACGGACAAGCCTGTTACTTAGCCTCTAGCGTGGTAATGCGACTTAAATGTTTCTGGCTGTGTTCAAATTACTGTGAATCACCTTCCATGACACGGTGAGGTTCGTGTGATATGCAGCGAGTAATTGGATCAAATATTATTGTTATATATTACCGAATCGTAGTTTTATCAGCCTAGGTCACAGAGGAATTTAAAACTTGACTGTTTGTCCACATTGAGTAGTATAAAATAACGACCCCATTGTTAGGAGAAGAGTACAAGAATCCAAAACATTCGGGAAGCTGTCGAATGTACATATTAACACGACTCGGTAACATGTCACACGCCGTTAATATTCACCATAGTTGAGCCAGAGAAATACAAAAGGATACCAGAGGCGGATCAAGGGGGTGGGGTGGAGAGGCAGGGGCCCGAATCCTCTAAATTTTGCGACAGTTATAATTTTATTATATATTAATGTTAATTCCCCCTTCAAACCTTCCCCAAAGTTCTCTTGGCATTCCGCCTCAAGCCATTGCCCCCAGTGGATTTTCTGGATCCGCTACTGGATACTGCTTTACTATTTTCATTTTTGTCTTCTTTCAGTGACTCACTTTTATTATAAATCGATTTTGTCAATAAGTACTATAAGAGTATAATAGCTTGGAGTTGCTAAGATACTAATGCAGAACTGCTACTTTTAACATTTCTTTATACTTAAATGTATCTATTTCGCTTTGCTTTATCATATTATGTTTTATCAGTTTGCTTCTTTTATATGATTAGCACTTGTTAAACAAGTGTATGCATGTACATCCTATCCGTGAATATTTTTCTTTTTTCTTTTGTTAATTCACAAATTCAAAAGATGCGACTGAAAACAAGAGTGAAATAAATAAATTGCGTATGATATGAATACAAGCCCCCTTTTCGCAACATGTTTGTTTGAACGGTACCTAGACATTTATCACTGAAAATCGGTTTTAACCATTTTAATATACAAACGGCGGAAACATGATTTTGTCCATATAAATACATTAATCCGTTTCTGGAAACTTTTTTTTCATCTCTACCACAGCAAAACTATATTTACTTAGACGGCGGAAACATGATTTTCTCAAAATAAATTCATTAATCCGTTTATGAAAACTTGTTTTCATCTCTACCATAGCAAAACTATAATATTTAAACAGCGGAAACATGATTTTGTCAAAATAAATACATTAATATGTTTCTGGAACCTTTTCTTCATCTCTACCATAGCGAAACTATAATAGCTAGACGGCGGAAACATGATTTTGTAAAAATAAATGCATTAAACAATTTCTGGTTCATCTCTACCATAGCGAAACTATAATACCCAGACGGCGGAAACATCATTTTGTCAAAATAAATGCATTAATCCGCTTCTGGAAACTTTTCTTCATCTCCACCATAGCCAAACAGAGCGGAAAACGAGCAGACGACAAGTGAAGACTCAGACCACAGCGAGGTCATCAGTATCAGTCGTCTGTCGACTACGTGTCTCAGTGCAGACGTCAGTGTCAAGGTCGGACCCAAACCAGAACCTTCCTGCACCTATCACGTTTTTCCATCCGACCTGATGATAACCAAAAATCAGCAGATAGTTCCCAACAGTATGATGTGGAACCCAGCCAAGTCCTCGCTGGAGTTCAGGAAAAAGAAAGACTCGGACAGAAAAGCTAACGAGGCTGGGATGAACTCCCCATTCAAGACGGTCAAGGACCCAAACGGTCTCCGCATAAAGCTAGCGAACCAAGAAAACGACTATTTGCACCAGATGAAAACACAACCGCCAAAAGAATTTATCGTAACGAGAACAAACGAGTTTCCCCCCTTGGCCACCCAGAACCGATGCCTTGTACACAGCAACACGTTATTAGCAGAGGCAGAAGATGCGGATGATCTACCTCCGTCCATTTTCTTCCAAGTTCATGGCATATCATCGAAGACGACAATGGAGAAAAACCCAGCAGAACTGGAAGATCGTACAAGCTATCGTCTAGAGGCTCTGAAGAAATATGATGCTAAAACCGTTTTATTGTTACACAAACACGGACGATCAGCACCACCTGAAACCACTAGGATCTGCAGTGCCAACAGTGCAACCAAAGACGCATCCTCCACTTTACCGCCAGACGCTGCCCAGGCTAGAACCGCGACAGACGAGACGTACGCGTTTTTAGCAGGGCAGCAGCATCAACAACAGCAGCATCAATATCAACATCAACAACAGCAGCAGCAGCAACAACAACAGCAGCAACAGCAGCAGCAGCAGCAACAACAACATCTTCATCAACAGAAGCTTAGGGGTACTCCATACTTCAAGTTCTGGAACAGCGGGAACCACGGGAAGACTGGGGTGAGCGCCAGCAGACGCGCCAAGTGGTGCACGGACATGAATCTGAAGCACCTGGCCGAGCTCGTTCTGGCGGAGCAAGACGCGCAGAATCCGGAACTGTGTCACATGAACAATACGCTAAACCACGGACCTTCAATCGCTTCAGGGGTAGATGAACGGTATTTATAATCGGTGTGAAGTCGTTTTACAGATGTCACAGGCACAAATTCACGAACCCACAATAATTGTTGTTGTTGTTTTTTTAAATTGTTTTTATTTGTTTGTTTGTTTTTTTGTCACCTGTTATTTGATAAAGCATGAAACTTGTTGTAACATTAACTATAGTGTTATGATATGGTTGTGTTATTTGTTAACATAATTTTGTGAGCACTGCCATACAAATTAACAATTAGAGAATGTTTTCTTTCAGACTTCTCTTGTTTTAGAAAAAAAAAAACAAAAAAAAAAATTGTTTTATGATTATTGCCCTTTATAGGTTTCATACACCCTAATCACTTTGTTTGTAGCATAGAAATGCACCAATGGTGAAAAACACCTTAAAGGCACATAATAGACAATCATTATGTTCACATATCAAACTGCCAAGCAATATGATATGGAAACTTTGTGATTGTTTTATTTGCAGCTAGCTGATGAAGTGTTCCAAATAACTGCACCATGTGATGTTTTTACTAAATAATTTGGTCCGCAACACTTACAAAGTAGTGTAAAGGAATATTTATTTAACGATACATCAGCACATTTTGAACTATTTAACATCGTATTACGGTAATTGCTACGATTGGTCTGCAACATTTACTAATATAATATGATATATGATATGATATTATATGATATGATGATATATGATATGACATGATATGACATGATTAGATATGATATGATATAATTTACATTTATAATGGGTAGGCATTTTGAGTTACTGTAAATACCAACATGGTAAGTTAAGGAATGTTCTTTAAACGTCACCTTTACTCAACACGTTATAATTTGAGGTCTAACAGTAACACATGTTCTACCGTCTTTGATTGTCTATTTGATCAAGGAAAACATTGTAATTAACCAATCGTAATACAGAACATACAATCAGTTTACAAATACCGGTCATAGGGGGCACTGGTTGGGACGGGAAAAACCATTCAGTCCACCAAATGATATCGACCGGGACCCTGCGACCTATTTCACCACGGGCAAGCTACACCCCCAGCATCGGAACGAACGGAATTGTAAGTAACATGATGTTCAGGTGTCATAAGCATGGGCGGACAAGTGTAGATTACAGGGGTGTGCAGCGCCTTTTTGTACTCTACATTATTAAACAAAAATTATTTACAATATAAACACTAGAACATGCGCTTATGAGAATTTTGTTTTCAGTTCCCTTGGCCTACTAGTTTCACCAGTAGATCCACGAGTAAAAAATAGGCCATACCAGAGATAGGGTAATAGAATATGCTGCAGGACTGAATTCCAGTACTACTAACCCGTTAACTCCCTGAACTTGGAACTCGCTCCAATGATTTTAGTTTTCACATAATTACAACGGATTACTTTAATTGGTTAAATGTTGGCGAATTTTTATAATCCAACAAGTTAACTACCACAATAGTATTTAACAAAAATGGAAAACCTCCGTAGTTTCTCCGAATTTTGACTTTGTTCATCCAACAAGTTAACTACCACAATAGTATTTAACAAAAATGGAAAACCTCCGTAGTTTCTCCGAATTTTGACTTTGTTCTTTTTAAGACCCAACATAGTTTTCAGGATTTTGTTTCTGAAGATCAGATTCATATTTACTTAATACAGACTTAATATATATTATTATTACAATAACTCATGAATGAAGCTGGGTCAGCAATATGAATGAAGCTGGGTCGGCAATTGTACAGTTTTAAAACTTTTATTCTTGCTAACACTAATATATACACAGATTATTATACCCAGATTATTATCAAATGAAACAAGAATAGCGAACAGTCTAGACCTGGTTCTTGTATTATCTTTTAATCAACAATCGAGTTACTATTTACGCCTTTGTTGTTTTTATTTTCAAATGTTTTAACATTTTTAATATTTATATATTTACTTACTTATTGTTGAATTGTTACACTGAAGTATTTTAGTTGGTTTTGTTTGGTGATGGTTTACTCATGATTTCTTTGAATCCTAATACACGGAACTGCATGTTTTAAAAAAAAAAATCGCTTACTTTTCTTTTTACTAGAAGTTTCCCTTACGAACAGAGATGTACACGATTTGGTATAATGTATAAAAGCTGAAGTATTAATTGACATTAGTAAATATGCTGTCACTAATTTTCTGGTGTAAATACTGTTAGGTAATACTGTATTCAGATAAAGTAAAACTAACCACCAACAGGTTCATTTGGGGAAAGGAAAGGAAACGAAAGGAAATGTTTTATTTATCGACGCACTCAACACATTTTATTTACGGTTATATGGCGTCGGACATAGGTTAAGGACCACACAGATATTGAGGAAGGAAAGGTTAAGGACCACACAGATACTGAGGGAGGAAACCCGCTGTCGCCACTTCATGGGCTACTCTTTTTTTTATTAGCAGCGAGGGATCGTTTATATGCACCATCCCATAGACAGGATAGTACATACCACAGCTTCATTTGGGGAAGTGCAATACAACATATGCAGTAAAACCCTTTCATACCGGACACGCACGGGACGTAGTAAAAAGTCAGATTTTTTTTTAGAAGTATTCGGTTTAGATAGGCCATATTCTGAACTGATATTTGAAAAGAGATCGTGGAAAAACGTCCGGATTTTAGGGAATTCCGGTAAACAGAGGGTCCGGTTTTGAGGGGTTTCACCATATATCATCTTGCAAAGTTAGATGGTTTGCGTAAATACTGTATGCTAGAGCTAGACTGCATGGGAATTGTACAAGTCCGTAGACAATATTTTGTCTTTCTCTTGTTATCTACTCATCTACAGTCCAGTTGTAAACAGTTTTAGATCTCCCAAATTTTGCCCACAACAGATGCTATCTGATGCAGTTAATCTGACAGATTATCCCTACATGATCCTGTTGTGGAATTTAGCTATTTTAAATAAAATGAATGGTTTTACTTTATATAATTCAGACTACATCTCAAAATACATTTTATTTCAAATTATTAAACATGTATTTTCAACATGCAGATATAATTATATAACTATATTTACTTGTTACTTACAAAACGAGTGTACCATGTATACCGGTTTACTAAAATAACTGGCATTACAATTCTATTTATTTAAATTAAAATAAGCCAGGGCTCACCCTATCCATTGCCTAATTAACTAACTGCTAATTTTTATACACTGGCTACAACATTTAGTCTTTGGCTAATACAATAATCCTTAAATTATCAACATTTTAATAATTTTCAAGGAAATACTCTATATATTTGAAAACTGGCTAAATCAAAATTTGTTCCAGTGTGAGTCCTGATAAGCTTATTGTATTTCATTTATTGTTTGCACCAGCTCATTTTCGAATTGTCCCCCTTCGTTTTCAGATGTGGTTTGACGCTAGTGGGCGCGCCTACGTCAGTCTTGCCACGCGATACGATCCTATAAGAAAATAAAATTTATTGCCCAGTGTCAGTATAGTACCCCAGGTATTTTTTTTCATTATTTTGCATCCATAATAGTTTGTACCTTTCCCAGCGTGCTTTAACTTCCGTGTGCTATTCCTTTTGATTTCTGTGTTCCCTTTAACCCGCTAACCCTGGCCATTTGTTTCAGTCATGGTCGGACCGAACTTAACTCTTTTTGCCTATAGTGTTAATGATGTACCGCTTGCAGTGGTTATGACGTGTGTGTCAGCCATAACAAACTGGTTTGTGTTTTTATTTAAGGTTTGAAGTAATATGGTGGTGTTATTGCTATTGATATACTCATCAACATTAATTAACGGCCAGTAGACTTTTTAAGTCATTCTTTTCTGGTATCATAGTATTTCAGCAAGTTTTGATACAGATAACTTTTAAACATTGTTTCAGTCAAATTTTACCGGTGACATGCGGAACAATCTTGCACATGGTCGATTTTCGGGCATTAAAGGAAGGGACAATCAAGGCATTTGACCTGGTATGCATATTCAACGATATATAATACAAATTAGTGCTTAATATCGACAAGTATAATCGTATAGTTAATTAATAAAACGGTTAAATGTGACGGCTATTATATATAACGGGCGCAGCCATTTTGTATTATCCCAGTGAATACGCCCTCTGGCGAGCTGGTGGTTACGTAATACCTAACGTGTCACGTCAGGAATTAGTCTTCGAACGGAAGAAACAAAAGATACCTGATTTTTGCGGATGCATCGCAATATTCTGTAATAATAGTCATCCCAGTAAGCCAGCAACAATTATATATTTATGTTTAATACAAAATAAACCACCATTGTCAAAGTGTTGAAATAACTGTATTATGGTTTGTACATAAATTAAACCACGTACTGAAACAATAATCGGAGTGTTTTCTTAGTTAATTGGTCTTTTCTTTCTGTGGCTTGTACCTGTTGTTCCTGATTGGCAGGTGTATATTTAGACGGTGACCAGACACTATGTCTAGACGCGCTAAAATGACGTGCCTCTTTTTATTAACATCACAGGGTATTGTGTGTTAACCGCACGGACACCCCTCTAATCGTAATCGATCAGCCGTCTGCTTCATTACTGTAAGTAATTCTGTAAAACCTTTGATTAAGTAGACTTTCCCATCTAAAATCACAAAACTGACCAATTACGTAGTCCCAAAGAAAAGTAAATTATCATTTGGGTATCGTGAGTGGTCGTTTTTGCTCGAACGTAGCATACCAATAGGCCTAATAATATGCATTTTTTTCTTTGGATTTAAAAAGAAAAGAAAAATACTATAACTCCATTTCGTTCTATTGATGCAAATTGAAATATATTTAGTTAAATAGTTTATTATACTATCAAATCATTTATGTTGTTTTACAAGTCAGTTGATGAAAGCGAAGCGCCTTGTAGTAAATTAGAGCGTTTGTTTACACTGTGCATAGAGCAGATGGACGGAGTTGACGTCACTTCGCCCCAAGCTATACCACCGGACGTCACAAAAACGAAACAAAATGGCTGCCCCTAGTTAGCAGGAATAATCATGTTTTTTTATTAACTCTAAAAATTACGCGTTTTTCATTTGTTAAAGTGTCAGTATGTGTTGGTAGTCCGGGTATGCATCTTTCGAACACACAAATCTCTTGTTTGAGTTTACTCTACCTTTAATGAAAATACCGAAATGCACATTTGCTACTAAAGGATTCGTTAGCCTAATTATTATTGGTTCATAACGATACTTATCATCCCCACCCCACCCCCACCCCCACCCCCACTCTAATTAAGATGTTCTTTAAAATAAATAAATCATTTTAACGGAAGAAGCTATATTTTTTATTCCATATTAAATAAAAAAAATTACGAAAATATATACTGGTCCATAATTAATGTTGTTGAGTATATTACTAAACTACTACAGGTCTGTAGTTTAACAGAAAATCGGTGAGTAGCAGACACTTGGCAAGAAAAACAAAACCCATCGATGATGAAGAATGATAGATGCAGCCACCAGACGATGAGACGTGGGTTTATGTTACACACCTACCCCCTTTAAAGATATTTGGTAGTCTGTTAAAAATACGAACATATCAAGTTATTTTAAAATGCCACCTCCTGTTAAAGTCTCACAAGTCTCTTACATTTTGCGATTTTAGATATCGAAGATATTCTTCACCATTCGACTGAGGTGCGATAAGTTGCTGACCTCCATCCCCACCCCACCCCACCACCAACCTCGCCGGCATGGACCTGTTGCGTCCCGTCGAAACAGTGTTTAGTTCCATAACTGTATTATACAAGGTTTAATACAGATGTTATTCTGCCTGTGATAATGGGTGTGACATTAGCATAATGTGTGAAAGCTGCCTACTGTCAACGTGATTCATGTCTGGCACCAAGAGTCGCAGAGTAAACAACGTGCTACTGTGTTATTGCCCCCGAGTCAGACCACCGATCTTATCGGAGGCCGGACTCAGGGTAGGCGTGCTCGAAACCATAAAGGTATATGAGCACGTTAAAAACATATCTAAGTTCTAAGTACTGTGTCATTCAAATAGACATTCCTTTCTGTTTTTAAAACTTTTTTTTTTTTATATAATGATGGTCTTGACTCGAACGGTTTACAAAGAAAGCGGCGTCATTTATTATATTCCACATTGATATCGATGGGCTATTTTTAAAGATTATTTTTAAAAGGAAGGGGCGTATTCAAAGTTATGGGCTTATTTTCATTTAAATCCATTTTAAAAGGAAACATTGGCCGTGGTTAAGTAGTGTAGTCGGTTATTAGTATTTTTGTTTTAACCAAAACGAAAAAAAAGAGGATATACATTACTGCGGTAGTACATACCTCTGACACTAAGGTTAATGATTTAGCCGTTTTAAGAGAATGAATGAATGGATGTTTAACGACACCCCAGTACGAAAAATACATCAGCTATTGGCTGTCAAACTATGGTAAATGCAAACAGTAAGTGACGAACATCAAAATAAAAATTCAAGAGTTAAATAAAATGAGTCTAAAGAACTGTGCAAAAAATACAAATATCACAGATAGATAAAATAAAAATTTAGAATACAGTTTTAAGAGGTAAACAGAGTCGGATCCAGGACATGTTGGGGGGGGGGGGGGGGGGGGAGGGTCCTATGAGAAAAGGACACATGAACCAACTCAATGGGAATTAAAAAACAACAACATCCCCTCCCCCGCCCCGAAAAAGGAGACACTTGAATGTGTGTGTGTTGTCATTTTCGGTTTTATATCGTGTGTGTGTGTGGTTGGGTGTGGGTGTGAGTGGGTGAGGGGTTATTAAATATTAATTAAATATCAAGTATTAAATATGTTCCAGAAATTATCATATACATAGGAGGAATTATTGATCATGGAGCAGCTAGAACAATTTTAATACAAAGGATTTAACTTTATCGTGTTAGTATTTATATACTGTAGGTCAGCTAGCGGCGTTTTTCTGTTATGTCCTCATACTTATATACAAGGATTATTGTTAAACAGCACCGGTTTGAAAATCGTGATATCCGGGGTGTTTGTTTAAATATTGACTTATAAGCTATTCTGTTATCCTTCTTTTTTTTAATTACGTAAAACAACAATTTACATACCCAAATAAGCCCCGGAAATTATATATTATATAGTAAATTTCTTGGAATTGCAACTAGAATCCTAGAATCCTAGTCCCACACAATTTCTCGAGAATCTTGGATATGAGACTGTATTTATATTTCAATTAACATATTTCTCCCACATTTCATTATATTTTAATTAATATATTTCCTCCCACGTTTCATTATATTATAATTAACACGTTTCGTCCACGTTTCACTAATACCTTTGACCCTGTTATTAACATTCAATTTTCGTTTATCCAGCTGCATGTGTTCAGAAACCGTCAAATGAACATGCACACTATTCGAAATCATCTGAAACACTTATAGCATACTATTTTCTATACAATGAAAGACAACGTAAGAGAGAATAGCAACTACAGTAAAACCCAATCTAACCCCAACCGATAACTATTGTCCTCACTGAATTAACAATGTCTAAATCTATACATACACAGGTTCCAAGACATTCGTGGATTGCTGAATAAGCATTATGTAATTGACACACCAAGTTTCTTAATTTAAAATAAAATCAGCTGTGGCTATACAGTGCTGGATTTATAAGGGGACAAAGGAGGCAATTGCCTCGGGGCCCCTGCCAGAGGGCCCCCAGGCTAAGGACTTCCTTTATAATAAAAATGTAATAATTATAAAATTAGTTAATTTTTTTATTTGTCATGTAATTTAATTTCTATTTTGAGGGCCCCCTAACCTGAAGTGCCCCGGGCCCCCAAGATCTAAATCCGGCCCTGTGGCTATACACTGCAACAATTATAACACCATGATGTCCAATCGCAAGTCGAAATCGATACGTTTTAAGAAGAACACCAAAGAGACCATTTAAATACACATCACAATATAGCCTCTACGAGCAGGTGCATTACTTTATAGATAGAAAACTGTATTTTATACATGTACTTCTTACAGTCGTAAACCTAGCTTTGACAAGTGTACCCTTGACACTATAAGTGGTGCATAAAAATATTACAATATTTGAAAGAAATAACAAGAAGCAGGAGAAAGAAACATAAATAGAAGCAGAAATAATGTACATGTGTTTTGTTGTGTAATTTGATGGAAATTTGCTGGAGACTTTAGTTATGTGTTTATAGTATAATTATATTTTATATCATATAGTACTGACACTAACATCATAATATATATGTTACTAACAGTACGTGTAGTAGGCCTAAGTATTGGTACTACGGTCATGTCATATAATTATTATAGATATTATTCAATGAGTAACACGTGGTTTTTGAATTTTATTTAACAAGTTTTATAACTTTCGTATATCACACCCTACTGTTATTAAAATCACAGGAACTAGTTCTATTTAATGACCACAAAAATCAAATACATCGAATTTGTCAAAAAAAATTCCAGTTTGTCATAAGTCATAATATAATATTATAATGTTTATAACTATACATTTGTTGTTAATATTGTATCATAGTACTTGTAATAATTACGTTTGCACTAACGTTTTATAATTTAATTGTGTTACTTGTGAAAGTGCTGTCGCTAATATGATGCTTTGTATATAATTGTACATATATTTGCTTCTTATTATAATAAGTGCTAACTGATATAATATTTATATTAATTCATCAACACAGTACAATATGTACCAGTGGTGGTTTCATTGCTATTATAATTTATTTCAGTGTCTGCTGACGCCAAGAAGCATCGACAGTCTAACATGGCGCGAACAACTTGACGCCTTGCGTCAAATCCGACCTCGAATGAAATCGAAAAAGCGAAGCGCGAGGCTGTTCTTCTTTAAAGAGGACGGTGCGTTTCATGTGCAGGGCAGTAACGACTGTTTCTCTATAGAAAAATGTCCCGAGGACTTCGACCCGATGAACAAGGAACAGGTGTCACAGCAGCGAAGGATACGACATCTCGTGGAACAATCCAAATTAAAATGTGCAGCAAACTTTGTTGATGCCTCATCTTCTTCTGATGCGGCGAAGGGCAAATCTGGAAACGTCAGTGCTGGGCAAATTGAATCCGTAAAGACTCATTCTACGTCGGATAAGAACTCAGGAAGTAGTGCTAACACGTCATCAGCTCCAGATGTCAAGGCGGATGGTGGTTCGTCGGAAGGAGGTGTTTCCGAGGACAGTGGGGCACAAGTGACGAAGTACTGCCCGAGTTTAATCTGGCGGCTGCCTAAATATCAGTTCTCATACACGACAATATCACACCTTCAGCGTTCGCATACTTGTGTTCCATCTGATCGAAGATTCTAACCAGTTTCAGGCCAATTGGATGACGACAAAATATACAATTTTGTCCAGATATTATACACATGTATATAGTTGCAGGGTTTAAGCTGGACTAAAAAAAACCCATCAAAATCATTGGGGGGGGGGGTTAATTTAGACTGCAAAATGTGAGTATTTTGGCGAATTTGGACATGAACTCTTTAGCCAGTTAGCCAGACGGCCAGAATGGCACTTAATCTGCAAACGGCATGCGATGTTTGGATAAGCGTTTTTGACGAATTAATCATTATATAGATTCACCAAATTCAACTTTTAATTCATATTTGACGAACGACAGCTTAAACCCTGAGATATTCAAAATATATACACAAACAAAACTAACCTTCGAAGACCTCAGCTATTTTGTTAACCAGCTGCTAGAAAACTGACAATGAAGCCACCCAAATATAAAAACATTTTCACTGGTACCCCACTCCACAATGATTTTAGCTTTATGCCCCCCCCCCCCCCCCCCCCCCCCCCCCCCCCCACACACACACACATACACTTCAGATATAGTTACTGGACATGACTTTGCTGGTGTATTTCAATGAAATATTCTTCTAGCAAATGGCGAGCTCTACCTTCGTGTATTTGTTTATATGTATACCTATTCAGAAGTTTAAAAGTTTGTTTTTGTTTAACGACACCACTAGAGTATATTTATTTATTAATCATCGGCAATTAGATGTCAAACATTGGATAATTTTGACATATAGTCTTAGAGAGGAAATATAGTCTTAGAGAGGAAACCCGCGACATTTTCCCATTTTTTTTTAGCAAAGATCTTTTATATGCACCATCCCACAGACAGAACAGCACATACCGCGACCTTTGATATAGCAGTTGTGGTGCACTGGCTGAGACGAGAAATAGACCATTGGGCCCACCGACGGAGATCGATCCTAGACCGACCGCGCATCAAGTGAAAGCTTTACC
Source organism: Gigantopelta aegis (assembly GCF_016097555.1). Classification (NCBI taxonomy): domain Eukaryota; kingdom Metazoa; phylum Mollusca; class Gastropoda; order Neomphalida; family Peltospiridae; genus Gigantopelta; species Gigantopelta aegis. Next base: position 11,653,845 of record NC_054708.1, on the reverse strand, counting down.
ATTGGACTACGTCCCGTCCCAACTATTCAGACACCTGCACGTATGTCGGAAGCTTTCTATACAATAAAAAGACAAAAGCCAAGCATGAATCTTAAACACACTTTGAACACCTCAACCGAATTCGGTTTCTCCATTAATACATTATACTTTTCTTTAGAGAGGTCAACAAAAACAAAAACAAACAGTTATGTAACTCCACGTTACAGATAACGAATGCATTGTGTACAAATACCCGTAGTGCTTTAATTGCGAAGATTATTTTCTATGTGTACAATGGTAATGTATTTTTATTTTTAAATAAATAAAAAAATAGGCTAACTTATTTTAAGGTCATGCTTATATTGCTAACTGTGTTTTAAAAACTTACTGACGTTTACAAACACAACCAATTATTTTCGAATGGCTTTATATGTACCACTGACCTAGTCTTACTGAAATGTTTATTTGTAATTTTGTTATGTTCTACCTCAGTGTATTTTTTAATAGGCGATTCTTTTTTTTATTAAATATATAAATAACACTATTCATTTGTTGTTCTTCATGTATAATTATATATCTTCAATAATACACGAGCAGATGGAATCCTATCGTATAATTATATATCTTCAATAATACACGAGCAGATGGAATCCTTCTATCGTTGTATAATTATATATCTTCAATAATACACGAGCAGATGGAATCCTATCGTTGTATAATTATATATCTTCAATAATTCACGAGCAGATGGAATCCTTCTATCGTTGTATAATTATATATCTTCATTAATTCACGAGCAGATGGAATCCTTCTATCGTTGTATAATTATATATCTTCAATAATACACGGGCAGATGGAATCCTTCTATCGTTGTATAATTATATATCTTTAATAATTCACGAGCAGATGGAATCCTATCGTTGTATAATTATATATCTTCAATAATTCACGAGCAGATGGAATCCTTCTATCGTTGTATAATTATATATCTTCAATAATTCACGAGCAGATGGAATCCTATCGTATAATTATATATCTTCAACAATTCACGAGTAGATGGAATCCTTCTGTCGTTGTATAATTATATATCTTCAATGATACACGAGCAGATGGAATCCTATTGTTGTATAATTATATATCTTCAATAATACACGAGCAGATGGAATCCTATCGTATAATTATATATCTTCAATAATACACGAGCAGATGGAATCCTTCTATCGTTGTATAATTATATATCTTCATTAATTCACGAGCAGATGGAATCCTTCTATCGTTGTATAATTATATATCTTCAATGATACACGAGCAGATGGAATCATATCGTTGTATAATTATATATCTTCAATAATTCACGAGCAGATGGAATCCTTCTATCGTTGTATAATTATATATCTTCAATAATACACGAGCAGATGGAATCCTTCTATCGTTGTATAATTATACATCTTCAATAATACACGAGCATATGAAATCATATCGTTGTATAATTATATATCTTCAATAATTCACGAGCAGATGGAATCCTATCGTATAATTATATATCTTCAACAATTCACGAGCAGATGGAATCCTTCTATCGTTGTATAATTATATATCTTCAATGATACACGAGCAGATGGAATCCTATTGTTGTATAATTATATATCTTCAATAATACACGAGCAGATGGAATCCTATCGTATAATTATATATCTTCAATAATACACGAGCAGATGGAATCCTTCTATCGTTGTATAATTATATATCTTCAATAATACACGAGCAGATGGAATCCTATCGTTGTATAATTATATATCTTCAATAATTCACGAGCAGATGGAATCCTTCTATCGTGGTATAATTATATATCTTCATTAATTCACGAGCAGATGGAATCCTTCTATCGTTGTATAATTATATATCTTCAATGATACACGAGCAGATGGAATCCTATCATTGTATAATTATATATCTTCAATAATACACGAGCAGATGGAATCCTTCTATCGTTGTATAATTATATATCTTCAATAATACACGGGCAGATGGAATCCTTCTATCGTTGTATAATTATATATCTTTAATAATTCACGAGCAGATGGAATCCTATCGTTGTATAATTATATATCTTCAATAATTCACGAGCAGATGGAATCCTTCTATCGTTGTATAATTATATATCTTCAATAATTCACGAGCAGATGGAATCCTATCGTATAATTATATATCTTCAACAATTCACGAGTAGATGGAATCCTTCTGTCGTTGTATAATTATATATCTTCAATGATACACGAGCAGATGGAATCCTATTGTTGTATAATTATATATCTTCAATAATACACGAGCAGATGGAATCCTATCGTATAATTATATATCTTCAATAATACACGAGCAGATGGAATCCTTCTATCGTTGTATAATTATATATCTTCATTAATTCACGAGCAGATGGAATCCTTCTATCGTTGTATAATTATATATCTTCAATGATACACGAGCAGATGGAATCCTATCGTTGTATAATTATATATCTTCAATAATACACGAGCAGATGGAATCCTATCGTTGTATAATTATATATCTTCAATAATACACGGGCAGATGGAATCCTTCTATCGTTGTATAATTATATATATTCAATAATACACGAGCAGATGGAATCATATCGTTGTATAATTATATATCTTCAATAATTCATGAGCAGATGGAATCCTTCTATCGTTGTATAATTATATATCTTCAATAATACACGAGCATATGGAATCATATCGTTGTATAATTATATATCTTCAATAATACACGAGCAAATAGAATCCTATCGTATAATTATATATCTTTAATAATACACGAGGAGATAGAATATGCCTATCGTATAATTATATATCTTCAATAATTCACGAGTAGTGAACTCGATGACGAAAAGCTGTTTCAATAATTGTTACGACGAAATGAGTTAACATTGCGTAAAATACAAATAAATAAATAAACATATAAAAGAATGAATTAAGAAAGAAATTAAGAAATACATGTAAATAAATAATAAAAAAATATTTTAAAAAGCACAACAAAACATGAGAAATAAATACATGTAAATGAATTTACAAATTTAAAAAAAAAAAGTTTTGCATGCAATGCAGTCATGAATAGCAGTCAAAACTGTGATATCAGATATTCACAAAAGGTATGCATATCCTCCCCCAACTTAATAATATCGATGTTATACCGTTAACTCATAATATATCTGCGATTAAGCATTACTGAATGTACTGTCCTAACGTCTTGCAATGAACTGATGCTTGTATAGAGCCCTTCAAAGTAAGTTGATTTAATGCCCCCCCCCCCCCAAAAAAAAAAGAAGAAATTAGAAAAAAGGTTTACTCCAGTATACATTTAAAAGTTTGTTTTACTTAATGACAGCACTAGAGCACATTGATTTATTAATCATCGGCTATTGGATGTCAAACATTTGCTAATTTGTGACATAGTCTCAGAGAAAACCTGCTACATTTTCCCATTAGTAGCAAGACAAGAGATCTTTTATATGCACCATCCCACCGACAGGATAGCACATACCACAGCCTTTGGTATACAGCATACATTTGTGCAGAATATTTACTAGTTTCGTTGTTATTTGACAAAGTAAGTGCATCAATCAGTGGCGGATCCATGGTCATATTGAGCAGGGGTCATAATGAAGCTGTCAAGCTGGCGAGTGGGGAAGGGTCGGTGGTAGTAATATTGCATTAAACAATATTGTCACAACAAACGGGCAGATGCAGGGTTTCTCTGGGGAGGAGGTGCAATACTTAAAAGGGACGGTATTTCAGAAGTACACCAACATGTATTATCCAAATGGTTAAAGTTAGTTTTATTCAACAACTAGAGCACATTGATTTATTAATCATCGGCTACTGGATGTCAAACATTTGATAATTTTTACGTATAGAGAAAACCCACTACATTTTTTTCATTGATAATAATGGATCTTTTAGATGCACCAAAACTGAGCTCGCCTGATGGGCGGTTGGTATATGATCGATCCCCGTCGGTGGGCTCATTGGGCTAGTTCTCGTTCCAGCCAATGCATCACGGCTGGTATATCAAACGCCGTGGCATGTGATATCCTGTATGTGGGATGGTGCATATAAAAGATCTCTTGCTACTAATGGAAAATTGTAGCAGGTTTTAAACCAACATTTTTCATTATAATATAAACCCTCGCTTCGCCAATGCCTACGCATCCCAACTCTCGACTTCAACAGCCCTGAAAAACAAACAAACACTTACCTCTATTGATATATCCACTCGACACTTGTAGAAAACATTGCAACAGAACAGCGCGGTATAGTTAGCTGTTGTCATTAAGTAGTATTAGATCCATGCACAAATAGTTTACATTTATATACATTTAACATAAATATGATTATTAAATGACAAACAGCGATTCTGTTCACACATTTCTGAAGTTAAAACAACAGTCAGAAAAATGTACGTAGTATCGCTTTGACACCAATAAGCACATTAATTAAAACGTCAAAGTACTGTTGACGTCACGTCAAAGGACTTGATATTTTTATGGTAACGTTTCCGGCCATATCCGTACCCTCCGGGGGGGGGGGGGGGGGGGGGGGGGGAGGAGAGAGGAGCAGTTGTCCCCCTGAGAATTTTTTAACCGCAGAAAATAGTATACACATCTCAGGGTTTAATTTGTATAGCGTTTCTTTTGTTTATAAAAAGTAGTACCCACCCCAGGATTTTGTTCCGTTACTTAACTAGAAATGTCGAAATGCCATTAAAATGCACACCTTATTTTGATCGACGCCTGATGGGGAATAAAGGTAGCGCAGGACAGTAATAATGCAATCTTTCGGACCATAGTGACGTCATAGCTTACACTGGTTTTGCGAAATGAAAGAACTTAAAAACAAAAAGTATGATTACACTTAAAAATGACTTTAAAATGCGTTTATTTTATCACCGACGTAGGAAGCGGGGTTGAGGTGGGGGGTGGGGGTGAAGGGGCATGTGCCCCCCCCCCCCCCCCCCACACACTTTGTAGCAGCATGTTTTTAAAAATATATTTTTACATGTATTTATATATATGTGTGTGTATATACCCCCCACCCTACATTTTGGCACCTTCTTACGTCCGTGTTTATAAATCTGAATAAAATGCAATCTAGCTTTATTTCTGACTGCATGTTAAGTACATGAGTTATCACCAGTATTGCAATACAATAAATCTCTGTAGAAAAAAACCCACCTGAGAAAAACATAAATATTTAAAAAACTGTAATGTTAAAGAGCACCTTCCCTCCCACCAGTTACCCATGTGAACAAATGTATAAATAACCAAACTCGGAATAGGGACAAAATGCTAAATGTGTAAAAGCAGTTACAAAAAATAACATCACATGTGACCGATTGATAATTATATTTGCCTCATCCCTGGTGTACATATTACTAGGAAAATTCATTGTATCACTAAAAAAGAAAAACCCATGCTTTGTATGCAATGGCAAAGCAAAACGTTCATATTAAAATGCCTATAATAATTATAGAATATTACCATTTATATGCTTTATGTAGATATATACCCGCATAACATACATGCATATATCTTTACAATAGAGTGTAGCTTTTTGATTCACACACACTCTCTTCTCTTGATTATGGGTAGATATATACATGCATACATTTTTACAACAGTGTAGCTTTTTGATTCTCACACACACACACACACACACACACACACACACACACACACACACACACACACACTCTCTCTCTCTCTCTCTCTCTCTCTCTTTCCCTTCCCAAATACATTGCCTTTAAAACTGCAAGGATAGTTTGGGAGCCCATCAGTCACATTTTGTTTTACAACAGTGTCTCTTTTTGACTTACTCTGTCCCCCTGCCTCCCTCCTTTCTCCCCAAATACCTGGCCCCTGAAATTGCAAAGAGGATAGTTTTGTTAGTCTATCAGTCAAATAGTCTAGTTACATAACCCATTTAAATTTAGAACATGGCGTACCTGGTCATGTTTTGAGAGAAAAATATGAAAGATTCCTTGCTACTAAAATATGCTACTATGAAATATTTCATAACCCAGGCCTTCGATCATTTCCGGTACAGTGTCAGTAAAATCACAGAACCGAAATTTTGTTTCCCATGATTATCATATATATTGAGTACTACTATTCAACGAAACCTAAATCAGTTTCTGATTGGTTCCAAGGCACGGAACCGAAAAGGTGTTTCCCCTGAAATTTGAAATCCTATGGCCTGATAACCCATAAATTATTTCCAAAACTGTTTAAGGCTCAGATGTGTACAATACTGATTTTACCCTGATGAAAATAATATTGCCAGGCATGTGTGCAGAAAGTTTAGAACAGTGTCTAGACTGTGGCGACCAAATTTATGGTGGAGTGAGAAAGAAAAAGATTTTTTTTTTATTTAACGACGCGCTCAACACATTTTATTTACGGTTATATGGCATCAGACATATGGTTAATGACCACATAGATCTTGAGAGGAAACCCGCTGTCACCACTTCATGGGCTACTCTTTCCGATTAGCAGCAAGGGATCTTTTATTTGCGCTTCCCACAGGCAGGATAGCACAAACCATGACCTTTGTTGAACCAGTTATGGATCACTGGTCGGTAGGGGGAGTGACAAGTCAAGTCATACTCCCCTAGAAAAAACTAAATTACAAAAAAGGACATTTGGCTGAGCAGGGATGGATTTCGACCATGTCTATAAAAATTCATTATTACCATATGAGCTCAAATATGCTGGGCTTCTACTTCCACTTCAGCTGACTGGCTTAAAAAGGATGACATCAGGTTTGTTGCTTGCTATGGTTGAAACTTCACTTTTATTCAGTTAAATTAATATTTCTATCTATGACTTGGATTAAACATACATGTACATATGATCTACAGAAATGTACAGACTATTTTGTTTCATAAAACAAGAAATTGCATATTTTAATAAGTAGTGACTTTAATCATATAGAAAAATCATTATTTTCTAATGTGATCACTGGCATATTATTTTTTATTGTAAACATTTGGCTGTAAAAAGAATACAGATATGCCTTTGATTTTGTGCGTAGGGTTATGTGACATATGGCTGAGCATTTTTTATATTGAAAAAACACCAGTTAAATGTGACAATGAGTATTTACAAATTATCTGTTCCTTGTGAATGCACTGGAACCAGATGATCCATAATTCATCACAGTAATGCATCATGGTAAGTCATATCTGTGATACCTAAGGACACCCAAGCAAGCAAACACTATCTCCACAGGTGATACCTAAGAAGGACACCCAAGCCAGCAAACACTATCTCTACAGGTGATACCTAAGGAGGACACCCAAGCCAGCAAACACTATCTCTACAGGTGATACCTAAGGAGGACACCCAAGCAAGCAAACACTATCTCCACAGGTGATACCTAAGAAGGACACCCAAGCAAGCAAACACTATCTCCCTAGGTGATACCTAAGGAGGACACCCAAGCAAGCAAACACTATCTCCACAGGTGATACCTAAGAAGGACACCCAAGCAAGCAAACACTATCTCCACAGGTGATACCTAAGAGAGACACCCATCAAGCAAACACTATCTTCACAGGTGATACCTAAGGAGGACACCCAAGCAAGCAAACACTATCTCCACAGGTGATACCTAAGAGAGACACCCATCAAGCAAACACCATCTTCACAGGTGATACCTAAGGAGGACACCCAAGCAAGCAAACACTATCTCCACAGGTGATACCTAAGAGGGACACCCAAGCAAGCAAACACTATCTCCACAGGTGATACCTAAGGAGGACAACCAAGCAAGCAAATACTATCTCCACAGGTGATACCTAAGAGAGACACCCATCAAGCAAACACCATCTTCACAGGTGATACCTAAGAGAGACACCCATCAAGCAAACACTATCTCCACAGGTGATACCTAAGAGAGACACCCATCAAGCAAACACTATCTCCACAGGTGATACCTAAGAGGGACACCCAAGCAAGCAAACACTATCTCCACAGGTGATACCTAAGGAGGACAACCAAGCAAGCAAACACCATCTTCACAGGTGATACCTAAGAGGGACACCCAAGCAAGCAAACACTATCTCCACAGGTGATACCTAAGAGAGACACCCATCAAGCAAACACTATCTCCACAGGTGATACCTAAGAGGGACACCCAAGCAAGCAAACACTATCTCCACAAGTGATACCTAAGAGGGACACCCAAGCAAGCAAACACTATCTCCACAGGTGATACCTAAGGAGGACAACCAAGCAAGCAAACACTATCTCCACAGGTGATACCTAAGAGGGACACCCAAGCAAGCAAACACTATCTCCACAGGTGATACCTAAGGAGGACAACCAAGCAAGCAAACACCATCTTCACAGGTGATACCTAAGGAGGACACCCAAGCAAATCTCCACAGGTGATACCTAAGAGGGACACCCATCAAGCAAACACCATCTTCACAGGTGATACCTAAGGAGGACACCCAAGCAAGCAAACACTATCTCCACAGGTGATACCTAAGGAGGACACCCAAGCAAATCTCCACAGGTGATACCTAAGAGGGACACCCATCAAGCAAACACCATCTTCACAGGTGATACCTAAGGAGGACACCCAAGCAAGCAAACACTATCTCCACAGGTGATACCCAAGTAAGGACACCTAATCAAGCAAACACTATCTCCACAGGTGATACCTAAGAAGGACACCCAAACAAGCAAACACTATCTCCACCTATCTAGTTAACTACATTAACTATAAAATATCCTTTTGACATATTACAGCCATCATTATACTGGTATGGCCAGAACCATAAATGAGGGGGACAGGTTAACAGCTGTCATCCCCCTCCACAAAATAAAATAAAAAGAGAAAAAAAAGTGCCATTTTAATTTAGAAATGCCCTTTTGTGTACCTTGAATAGACTTTATATTACAGTGCCCTCATTTTATTTTTATTGCACTCCAGTTAATCTAGGTTAGGGCCCTGATACAAATGTCACAGCAAACAAAATATTCTTCAGGGTTTTTAAAGCTTCTTTAGTTCAAATCATGCACGCCTGGAACAGTGCCCTCATTTTTTTTTTATTGCACCCCAGTTAATCTAGGTTAGGGCCCTGATACAAATGTCACAGCAAACAAAATATTCTTCAGGGTTTTTCAAAGTTTCTTTAGTTTAACGCTGATCATAAATCATGCACTCCTGGAACAGTGGTTGATTGATAATTACTATTACCAGATTACGCACCTTAGCGCATGTTTGAAACGTGTAAATTTTGCAATTGGTATCTGCCATTAAAGTAATGCATGCCATAACTTTCATGACTTGAAAAATATGAAAAGTGTTACCTATAGGTTACCAGATCTACAGATTATTATTTGTCTATTTTGAGGGGGTACATATTGACACATGTCCTCCCCCTCCTGAATACTAAAATATGTATATATCCCACTAACCCAGAATCAAGAACGAAAAATTATCACATGGCATTATTTTCATAAAACACTACCATATGTTCATCTTGATTACAGATCAGTGTTGGAAGGGATTGAACCAAACAACTCTAAGTAACAGTGTGTTGAAATAAACATAATTGTTGTCAGTGAAAGTTATGCCATGGACCATTTTTCAGCTTTGACTATATGACTGTATGTAACATATAATCTATCTATTCTATCCTGTTTTATGAGTTCTTCAGAGTGGGGACCTCAGTTTTAGACTATGCACTCCTCAAACAATGGCTCATCAAGAATGACTCGATCGAAGGAGAACCTGGACAGGTCGATTGTCCTGAACTTGCTGTCTACGATCAACTCCATGACAGCGCGGCCCACCCCAATCGAGTGCTGTAGTCCATGGCCGCTCAGACCGTTGGCGAAGATAAAGTTTCTGTGGTATGGATGAATTCCCACTATCAGATTCTGGTCCAGGAAGTTATAGTCATAGTAACCAGCCCAAGCACTTTTTACCTAGAATGGAAAAATAAAAAATAAAAATAAGACCAATCAGAATAGTGGCAGATTTTCTAGTCACCAGTTTTTTGAGGCCACACCACTACTGAATCTAAATTACAAATTATTATGAATTTAACCATATCAGTGACATTCAACCTCATATCAGTGATATTCAACCTCATATCAGTGGCATTCAATCTCATATTAGTGACATTCACCCCTGTATTAGTGACATTCAATTTCATATTAGTGACATTCAACCTCATATTAGTGACATTCAACCCCATATTAGTGACATTCAACCCCATATTAGTGACATTCAACCCCATATTAGTGACATTCAACCCTGAGTTAGTGCAGACCTGTCAACCTTTAGTCAAGAGAAAGCAGGAAGTGTGTGTTGAAAAAGCAGGAGATTTTGTAAAAAAGCAGGAGATTTTTTAAATTCACACAATTTAACCCAAAATCGCAAGATTAAAAAAACCCCAGTATTACAATAAGTTATATGAATACTATATAATGTCATATATACTTGTTAACCGTAGGTCTTGGAATTTAAAAATAATAATAATAAAAAAATAAATAAAAAAAAATAATGTTGTTTTTTTAAGTTTAAATATTATTATGATTTAATACATATTTAAAAAAAATTAAAAATATGTTATCCCAAAATGTTAAGAACATGAACAAGAAATTAAAAAATTAATTAGTACATTTACGGTATTACACTTACAGCCTTACAGGTTGCGTTACATTATCATTTGTGGTTAGTGTACCTAAGCAGGCTACCAAAGACAAGTTTATATAAATTGTATAAATTAATATTAAATTTTTACTATAATGAGGAACAGCGGCGTGGTACTTATTTAAAATCATTATAATGATGTACATTGTATTTTCATTAATCATAAGTAAAACCTCATTACCGTATAATCATTACGGACATCGTGTGAAATATACCAGAATAATACCCTTTTCCGTGAGTAACTTTATGTCAATGTCAAACACAACATTTTTTATTTGTACAAAAATAATTTCTTGAAGTGTACCCTTATAACCAACATTTTACTGCACAAACATACAAAATTACTTGACACAAGTATGTTTATACAGTTAATTGGTCTTTTCGTTGTCTTGCTGTGACATGTGATTTTAACACTCATCGTCACGATCGTGTGTATCGCTGTCAACTCAGGAGTCTGGCAGTTCAGATTCGTCATAGTTGCATTATGTAATCCAGTGGGAAGACATTTTACAATTCAGAGGTGTTATTAGAACTAAATTGGATAGTTTTATATATGGCAACACTGAATGTCAATACACAGCCCGTTGAATTAGCGGTAACACGCTTCGTAGTCATTACGATGACAACAAACATTATAATAACACGTCATTTTATAAACTCCATGTGCTTTTTGAACAATATAAATAGGCTATCCCACAATTCTCACTTTGGCAAAGGTTAAACAGTCGGGACAATTCGGCTTGTTACATTTTCAGAAACCGAAAGTAATTGACATTTTCCGAATGAGAAAAAAAAAGGCAGAGTTACTTCCCTTATGTTATTTTGATAAAAGAGGATCGATTTTTTTTTTATGCTTACAAAAATGTCATTTAAAAGGAGAAATTGTCCTCCCGCACAGGTGAAAGGAGATTTGATCAAATACCGGGAGACTCCCACGGAATCCGGGAGGGTTGACAGGTCTGAGTTAGTGACATTCAATCTCATATTAGTGACATTCAAACTCATATTACTGACATTCAACCTCATATTAGTGACATACAACCCTGTATTAGTGACATTCAACCCTATATTAGTGACATTCACCCCTGTATTAGTGACATTCAACCACATATTAGTGACATTCAACCCCATATTAGTGACATTCAACCCCATATTAGTGACATTCACCCCATATTAGTGACATTCAACCTCATATTAGTGACATTCACCCTCTTTTTAGTGATATTCACCCCCGTATTATTGATAATCAACCCCATATTAGTGACATTCACCCTGTATTAGTGACATTCAACCTCATATTAGTGACATTCACCCTCTTTTTAGTGACATTCACCCTCTTTTTAGTGATATTCAACCCCGTATTAGTGACATTCAACCCCTATTATTGATATTCAACCCCGTATTATTTGATATTCAACCCCATATTATTGATATTCAACCCCGTATTAGTGACATTCAACCCCTATTATTGACATTCAACCCTGTATTATTGATATTCAACCCTGTATTATTGATATTCAACCCCGTATTAGTGAAATTCATTCACTCATTATATCTTCTGTTTCTTTATATACAGACATAACTATGCTACTAATAAATTAAATTTGATCTAAAATGTCATGTGTTCCCTTATTTTGTTTCCATCAGTGTACATTACCTTTAGGTTTTCAAACTTTGGTATTCTGTGTGCCAGATGAGGCCAGACTTTGTTGGTGAAGAAATCATAGTCTACGTCAAGATCATCTATTGGAGGCTCCTCTTCCTTCAAAACAAAACCAATAATCCTTGGAAAATATAAAACTTTTGAAACATTTCAACTGAAATGAAAAGCAAGAACAAAATCTACCCTAAAAGATGGCTAATATACTGTACTATTATATGTATGCATGGAACAAAAAAAAACTAAAACTAAAACAATGACAAAAGAACAATCTAAACCAATAAAGTAAATAATAATGAAACAAAACAACACAAAAACTAAACCAAAGTAAAAGTAAATAGAATCAACATTTAACTATCATGTATTGCCTAGATATAACCAGTATAATGCATGGGAAAGTTTAGATGAGGTATGGTGTCTTTACACTGGACTTTCCCATCAAAATATGACAGCTGTGTTGATAGCCCACCATCATAAACCAGGGCTTCTAGATTATGGTAGCCCCACTCCCATGGCTAGTGATATTCAATGTTGGGCTAGTAAATAACTACTATTGCCATGCCCGATGACAAGTGAAAAAACCCATTGCCAAATGTTGCAGTTAAGTCTATTTTGTAAATATAAATATCCTGATCTCCCCCCAACCCGACCGGCCTCGGTGGCGTCGTGGTTAGGCCATCGGTCTACAGGCTGGTAGGTACTAGGTTCGGATCCCAGTCGAGGCATGGGATTTTTAATCCAGATACCGACTCCAAACCATGAGTGAGTGCTCCGCAAGGCTCAATGGGTAGGTGTAAACCACTTGCACTGACCAGTGATCTCTAACTGGTTCAACAAAGGCCATGGTTTGTGCTATCCTGCCTGTGGGAAGCGCAAATAAAAGATCCCTTGCTGCTAATCGGAAAGAGTAGCCCATGTAGTGGCGACAGCAGGTTTCCTCTCAAAATCTGTGTGGTCCTTAACCATATGTCTGATGCCATATAACCGTAAATAAAATGTGTTGAGTGCGTCATTAAATAAAACATTTGTTTCTTTCTTTCACCCAAAACCCATTGTTAGTGTTTTAAGCTCAATCTCACTCTTAAGGTGACATATCTGATTATTACTAGACTGAAAGATTTTTTTTTACTTGTTTCCTATTACATGCTGGAAAAATATAGGGTAGGTAGGTAGGAAAAACATTTTATTTTGGAAAACAATTTTATTTATGGATATTAAATAAAGGTGTTGACTACCGGTATCCAAAATAACCTCTGCATGTATAGAAATGCATTATGCAAACCAACAATACCATTCATCACAGTGTTTTCCCTAGAAATGAAGTAAGGCATGGTAAAGTGACGTTTTGTGGGCATATTTTATGTGCAGTTATAAATATAAAGGCTTTTTTTTTCCATTATACAATTTTCAAAAGGACAAAAACCTTATGGCCATTTTATTTTCTATATCTATTTCATAACTTGATTAAAAAAAGGAAATATGTAGTACTATCCACATAGGTGTGTTTAAAGGCTGAATATGACGTCAGGTTTTTTTTCTAGTCAGCATGAACTTTTTTAGCAGAAACCCGCAAAGTTCCCAGTGACCACTTACAAAAAAATAACGCATCGAGATCTTACTAACATATTTAATCATTTGATTTGGCAGTAAACTCCATCAGTATCGGTAAACATTCCCTCCCCTAGTTTATCAGAAGGTCACTAAATTTCTACAAGGCCAGTTTGTCGCTGGAGTAAATCATTAATTATAGTTATTATTATTATTATTATTATTATTATTAATCAGAACACCTCGCTACGCTAGATGTAGAGTAAATCGGAAAAGATCGCATATATTCGTGAAAACAATTTTCCGACTCTTCGCCCGATATCTCACGAAAGTTACCGAACTTCAATTTGAAGGGAAGTAACTCCGTCAATCAATTGTTAGAAGAAAACATTTCATGGCTAACGGGTCGCCAATAAAACTAAATTTGTGACAGTAAAACCACCGATATATGTCCGCAAATCGGAAAACACAGTAGGGTTATCCCCTAAATGACACCAAATTAGTGCTTGTGATAGTTTTGGAATGTTTTCGTGGAAATCGTTGTTATATAAAAAAATAAAAAAATTGATATACATGATGATGGTAACTAGTTTAACGTGCCCATATATCACTAGGGTTTCGAACATGCCCATCCCAAGTCCGACCTCCGATAAGATTGGTGGCCTGACTCGGGATGTGGGGTTAATAGAATAATTTTTAAAAAAGAAGAAAAAAATTACAAGCCAAAAATAAAAAGAATTGACTGCTTGGCCGAATATTTATATAATTTGGAGCATTTTAGAAGGACAGTCCAAAAATAAATAAGAGAAAGAAGAGAGGATCGGACTATTTAATAATATTTAAAAAAAAGAGTAATTTTGACATAAAATTTTGAACGAAGGTCTAAATGTTTAAAGTCTATATGTCCATTTGAGTGGCCTCGTTAAGGCCGTTAGGGTGTGGAGGTTGGCCTACGGCGAACTGATGAGCGGAGAACCGGCAAAGCCGGGGATAAAGTGCTTCCATCTCTGGTCGGCGAGTTGTTGCCGAAAAGGGCCTTGACGATCCTGTGGATGGTGTGGCTATCCATCTCTCTAACTAGGACCGCTTGTCGGTAGACTCCTTCCTGGCGCTGAGTCAGTACCAACCCCGTCTTGCCGGCTATAGACTTGATGGTGTGTAGCTAGCAAGCATTTCCATCAGGCAGTTGTTTCAGCTCTGGTTCCACTAGTCCGCCCATCAGTGATGCCGGATCCGAGGTGTCCCCCTGCACGAACTTCAGGAAGCCGGACCTGATTTTCCCGATCTGAACTTTCCAGACGGCTTCCGAGTCAGAGGGGGACGGTGCCTGTGAAGGTGGAGGCCTTACTCTTCGTAACGGCTCCTGCCCGGACTGCCGCCTTCCGAACTGGCAAGACTGGTGACAGTGGCCAGTTACGTGTAGACGGTGGCGTAGAGGGAGATGGAGGTCTGTCTGCGGGCGTCTCGCACATTGGCGTGTTGAGAGCATCCCTCGATGTTGACGGTGGGTCCGGATGAGCTGGTCCTGCCCCTCAGGTGGGGGGGCGGGGGCAAGTCGAGAGCACAGGCGACAGCGTCCAGCTTCATCAAGATTTAGCTTGGAAGTGTTAGGGTCAGCAGGTTCAAATTAGGGTCGGTCGGGTAACCGGAAACAAACAATATTTTATGATATGCCCTATTAAATTTAGTAAAATTTTATTAACTTAAAGTAAAGTAGGGCTAGTGAAGTTTTAATCGTGGCTAGTAAAAAATTTAAATTACTGATCCCATGGCTAGCGGATTTAAAAACAATTCTAGAAGCCCTGGAAGCTGAGACTATGAACTTCTATGTTAGTGACAAAGATGGCGGCATCCATTGACATATGGAACAGTACATGTATTTATGGAATTTCATCTTTTTGCAAAATTCAGCATGTGTACGCAGTAGTTGACTGGACCAGTGTGCAAAAAAGATGGTTTGTGTAGTATGGCATTGGATATGTGCAAGGCGGATGGCAGTGCTGATCAAAGAAGGGGAATCAATCAGAACGATAAAAAACTACTAAAAGAGGCTTGAGTATTATAAAATAAACAGCATATAAATTAAAGTTAACATACAGGCAAGGGAGATCTCCCACAGAGATAGTGACCGCCAAGTCCCTCACGTCTCGAGTAACATCCAGTCGGGTCAATAACTAACGGCATATCCAGCCCTGGTCCATCTGAACAATGCACTACATAGACATATCGCTTCCTGAAAAAATATAACATGGTTCACTATGATTGGCTACCATGTTATTGATGGTAGTGAACAGATGGAACAGCTGTCATGAACCAAATGTTTAAAACTGTGCAATGACATCCAGTTTATAACCACCCTTAATTTAGTGAGCGAGTGAGTGAGCGAGTTAGTGAGAGTGAGAGTGAGAGTGAGAGTGAGAGTGAGAGTGTGAGAGAGAGAGAGAGAGAGAGAGAGAGAGAGAGAGAGAGAGAGAGAGAGAGAGAGAGAGAGAGAGAGAGAGAGAGAGAGAGAGAGACCGAGACTTAAAGACAGTGTGAGAGGAAGAGAAATACTGCATGAGAGAGAGAGAGAGAGAGAGAGAGAGAGAGAGAGAGAGAGAGAGAGAGAGAGAGAGAGAGAGAGAGAGAGAGAGAGAGAGAGAGAGAGAGAGAGAGAGAATGAGTGAGAAAAACAAAGGTCTTCATTCAACATATTACACTTTAACAGAGATGGACAGTTTTACCACAACACCACAGTAGTATCAATCACCTTGGTTCAACCGGCAGTGGGATTGACAGTTCTGCTGATCCGGTTCCAATCATAGCCTTTCTCGCCACCTCGGCGGCCCAGGCACCAGCACAGTTAACAACGACAGCAAACCGTGACTGGTAGGTCTGACCGTCTGAGCATTTTATCTGTAACAATAACAATCATCAGCAAATCAATCACCAGTAAAAGTGAGTGATCATTGAAACCTCTTTCACACCTGCCACCAGCCTTCGTGGTGTCGTGGACTGGTTAAGCCATCGGACGTAAGGCTGGTAGGTACTGGTTAAGTAAGACTAACACACCCTCTTTTCTCTCACTTACAACTAACCCACTGTCATGACAGACAGCCCAGAAAGCTGAGATGTGTGCCCAGGACAGCGTGATTGAACCGTAATTGGATACAAGCACAAAAATAAGTTGAAATCAATACACACCTATACACACCTGCCAGGAAACAAATGTGTGAGCGGCAAAAATTATGACCTTGCAACACCATTTCAAGAGAGTGATTCTGGATCGTGTGCTGGGTGGTGTGATTTTGGGGAGTTGACCCCCCACCCCATGTTTTCCGGGGTAGCATGACTCAAACCCCTTTAAAAATTTGCTTGCCAGAGTACAGACACCCTCACCGCCCCCCTCCCCCGAATTTCAGCATATGTATCTGTGATCTTTGCCTTGCCTTGAATTTATTCATTGTGAAGACTGATTAGACAGGTGTGACACATACAGGTAGTGTAAAAGATGAGACGGAATATTCCGCTGACAAACAGGCTATTTTATTACCGATTAGTGACAACGGTCTTTATATACTTTTCCACACAAGATGGCACACACCACAGTCAATAATATAACAGTTATGGAGCACCGGCTGAAATAGAAAATAATGTGTCAGATGAAGAAGTTATTTTCTTACATATTTGACATCAAATCCCATATTTATTTATAAAGGTGTTTTTAGGATTATATCACGATTCTTTCTTATTAATTAAGCAAAACAATCAGGTAGTTATAGAATGCAGGGCTCGAACTTAAGAATTTATCACCCACGGTAATTCAAAAAACAAATTGCCGTTGGTGAAAGGACCCACCGATGGTAATTTTGAGTGTGCCGATGGCAATTTTTCAAACTGACTTTTGCAGCAATTAAACTTGACTGAAAGGTTATTTTTCTGTATGTACATGTAGTCAAATTTCTTCAATTTATGTCAGTAAACTTCAATAAACAAGAATTTATTATAAATGGAATCATGGACTACTAGCATAAAGCTAACATTAAACGGAACCTGGTGTTTCTGAGACAAGTTGCCCAAGTTTTCGGTGAATATGACATGAAAATTGTTCTATGGATGACATTAAATTGTATACAGTGTTCTCGCTGGGTGAAAATTGAAGGAGGATAGCCATGCGTCCCCCCTCCCACCCCAGCCCACCATTTAAAAAAAACAACCCAAACCAACCAACAAAAATAAATAAATTGAAAAGCAAACAAATTATGAAAGAAAAAAAGGAAAAAAAAAGGCATGTTTGGTTACTGTATATCGTTGTATTTTGGACGACTGTGTTTCCTTTGATGTCCACTGTGCAGACTGATCGATGTTTTTCAGTGTGAAAAAGTGTGCATTTTGAAATAGCAGAGCTGGATGCCAAAAAATAAAGAGGGGCGCAGAAAAACAAATGGGGCTCCCAAACGTGAAAAGGGGCGGCAGAATACGAAAGCGAGGAGGCAAAATGCAGTGAAAACGTATATTATACAACAACACAGAATACGCGCATGACTAAATATAGTTCCATCGCGTAGTACTAACTAAATGCCCATTAACTCGCAACAAGGACCCAAATGTCTGTGTTAAATACTGGCAGATAATGTTCATACACGTTTATACATTTTGCCATCAGTGGTGACGCCCCAACTGACAGCAGTTTATATGTCACCGACGGCAATTGCCGTCGTTAAGTTCGAGGTGTTTTTTTCACTTTACACTTAATGATTTCTGCTTCTTAACATATTCTAAACCCATTGATGTTAAAAATAACGTACTAATATCATATCACTTGGTACAACTGGCTCCATTAAATGGAAAACAAGATACTCACCACTGCGTTATCAAGTTCCTTGCGTACATGGGTTGATCCTCCACTGACGTACGTTTCGTCTCTGAACTCGAAGGAAGTGAGTTCACCTTCGATGTACCTCACGCCCAGACTGAGATTCTTCTGTTTGAGAGCTTTAACCATGAGCCATGGATCGAACCAGCCTTCACCTTCGAGCCCTGGTGATAAAGACATAGCACATTTGAAAAAACAGCAGAAGTATCCATTAATCAAACTAAGCCCACAAGTAAAAGCTGTGAAAAATGGCAGGTGTGTGGCAGTAATGGCCACAAGAGATAAGCACCTGTCATGCTTGAAGAGACAAGGACTGGGATGTGGAGGAGCTGCCAGTTCGGGAAGAATCGAGAAGTAATTCAAAGGATAAAAAACAAAAGAGGGGCAGTGTGATTAAAAAGAAAAACATTTAAAAACTACCTTCACAATCCAATGACAAATCAATAGCTTAAAAACTGACCTCTACTTTAATGTTCTGTTAAGCAAATATCAGCTTCAATATTCAATAAAAACATAATGCAGGCCCATAGGAATGATATCTGAAGTTGTGTGTGTGTGTGTGTGTGTGTGGGGGGGGGGGGGGCGCAAACCACAATTTCTAGTGGAGAGAGCTACATTCTTTAGTGGGGGCCACAAGCCACATTGTTTACTTTATTGAAATAGCGGACACAAAAAACCTGTAGTTTCATTATCAAGTGAAGGGCACAGTACCCACCTGGTTTGTAAAGACCTGCAATATATTTTAGTATATTACCATATGATCCAACCTCAATGCCATCTAAATTCAGCCAAGGAAACTTCTTCTGTAATTTCGCTGTTGTCAGTAGTTCTGTTTTAGCCCCCAGCTCTCTGTAAAAACAAAATCCCACTTCTATTAATTAATAAATCACAAGCATTCTGTGAGTACTGCTAATTTTAAGCAATACATGTTCCCTACCAGGTGCAACAAATTTTGTTATCTTCAAAGTTCAAGTGCCATAACTCTGTCAAAAATGGGTAAATCGCCATGAATGAATGAATGAATGTTTAACGACACCCCAGCACGAAAAATACATCGGCTATTGGGTGTCAAACAATCGCCATGAAAGTCAAACTTGATCTGTAACAGAACTTGATAAAGCTATACACAACATTTCAGGCACATGGAAATGTTTTTTAATAGAAAACTACATGTGGGACCGATAAGACACAGACAGAAGGATGGAGATGAAACAGGTAGGAGACTAATAACAGAACATTAAAAAGAAAGCATTAAGTAAACAGCAATAAGCCCGCATTTCTGGCAGCTCGCGTGACTACAATCATGAACCAATCAGGTATGCTGGATCAGATCCCCCTCTTCAAAAAATAACTTTTCAAATATGGACATTCACCAGCATTTTGCCATGATGATGAATTTTACTTGTAAATGTAGAATACTGGAAAGTGCATTTCAGATCATCTAGTTATAATAATTTTCTGCAGAAGCATGCACCCAAACCTTTCTAGAATTAAGATAAATGTGCTAAGAAGGGAATCAAGCCAGTTTACATAAAAACAATTACTACAAACTTGTACATAGTAACTTGAAAATAACCAATTATTTGACTGAATCATACAGTTGTTCAGTTTAAGTAATTATTTTATTTGATCTAACAGTTTGGTTAAAAAACATAAAGCATAATTTACAAGCATTTGTTAGAAAATAGCATTTTCAGGACATCTCTTTTAAAAATGTCTTGGAGAACACTCCCAGACTCCCAGTGGCGTAGCGTGGGTTGCCAGTGCCCGGGACAAGACAAGTATTGTGCCCCCTCACCAGTGGACCGTTAGCACTCCCCGAGTCCCTTCCACCAGTCCAGAATTTTGTACCCGGGGCACTTGCCCCGGTGGCCCCGCCCACGCTACGCCACTGGCTACAAAATACATGTAACCCTTGGATTTCACTGAAAGAATCATTTCTGGTACCATATCGGTAGCATGTTGTTAAAATCATGGAACCAAAATTTAGTTTTCCATGATTATTATATTCAACATGTATGGCTATTCAACAAAAATAAAAAATATATATAATTATTGTTTAAAAACAGTTTCCGATGGGTTCCCATGATCACAAGGCACGGAAAAGTGTTTCCCCATAATATTTGAAATCCTATGGCCTGAACATTCTGTCAGCCTATATAACTTATTCAAAAACTGATTACAAATAATTTCACACATAATTTCATAGATGTCCCTCCTTCCCCACTTGAAAATTGTGTAAAGTTTACACCGTCACTAGAAAGCCTATATAAATCATGTGGTTTTTGTTGGTGTATTGATCCTTGTGCCATGCATTAAGTATAATCAACAAATTAATTAGGAGCCTGACCGCCGGTAGTAGGGGAGCATAGTAGGTAGTTACAAGTGCCTCTTAACAATGTCAGAAGTAATTACTGAACACTCTCCAATGTGGTCAGAGTAAGCTCACAGATAAACGCTGATGGGACATGGCAGGTGTGTGGCATGGATAGTCACAAGAGACAAGTACCTGATGCGGTTGAAGAGACAAGGACTGCGTTGTGGAGGTGGACAACGAAAGAAGTTGAAAGATAGGAGGAGTTGTCAGATCAGGAAGAAATGAGATGGAAGTCAAAGGAGAGAAAGGAAAGGGGGAGTGGGATAAAAAAAAAACCATAATAATAATAATAATAATTAGGAGCCAGTAGATATTGTCCACATTTTTATTTAAATAGAACATAAAAAACCCCAGATTCCTTTGTAAATTGTCAACATTGGGGAACATTATTAACTTATTGATTTTTCTACATTTTTTATTCAAATAGAACATAAAACAAAATACAGATTCCTTTGTAAATTAACAACGTTGGGGCATGTTAGTAACTTACTGATTTTTCAACATTTTTATTTAAATAAAAAATAAAACAAAATACAGATTCCTTTGTACATTGACAACATTGAGGCATGTTATTAACTTACTGATTCAAACAACAAATAAGAGTGAACAACATAAACATTCCCTGCCGAACGTGCATTTCTATAGTTTTCATAAAACCATGAAAAAATCCACTATGTGAATGATGGTCCCCCCCCCCCCCCCCCCCCCCCACCTCTGAGTCTCATGTGTGAAATTTTACTGAAACAAGTGAAACCTTGTTAAATAATGTGACACTAACAAAGAATGACCCTCAAAGTACACAGGCCGTAATTAGTTGTGTAGAGTTTATGTCTGCAATATTTTACTTTTGCAAGGCCACAAGCTCGGCCAGTCTCTCGGCTCGGTCTTCTTTGGCAAGAAATAGATATCCTTGATGATTAAACTGGACATCAGGAGGATCCTCATCTGTTAAATAAAATTATAATAAATAAATCAATAAATCAATAATAAAATGAATAAATAATAAATATTTAAAAAAAAGAAAAAAATTTAAAAACAAGAGAGAGAGAATAAAAACACAACCACCTCCCAAAACATTATTGTTAGTGTTTATTAATTACACCTGGTGTAGCACGTCTTGGTCTTGTAGATCTATAGCTAAACTAATATGTTTAATTAACAAATATATTCCTATGTAATGTATGTATAGGCCATTGTATTCCAGAACCACTGAAAAAAGTGACATTTGAATGAGTTCGTTCTTGGCCATGTCAGTATGCATTCTATTAAAGAGACTGTTCTGCGTTTTTTGCTGTTGTGACATGTTCCCAACTAACAGAGCCTTTTTAATGACTATTTTTACATACTTAATGTATTTTCTTGTTCAGAATACCAATGGCGGTATATTCAATGTTTTTGATTGTCCTAAATGTTTTAGATGTCCGAATTAGATTTTATCTACCAATAACTTCTTAAAAAGAAAAAAAGAAAAGAAATAAAAATATATTTAAGCCATTAAAAATCATTAGGACGATCAGAAACACACTGGATATAGAGACACTGATATTCTAAAGAAGAAAATGTAGCTTTAACCACATATATATTAAGTAAGCATTATTGTATAAAGAAACATGTGGATAGTTAAAATTTATCATTCAAATATAAATATTAAAATGCACTTCACCTAAAACACAACAGATTAGCAGTTAAAGGTTAAATGTGATGTACTATCAGTTTTTGACAAAACATGGCTATACACATGTAATATGATGTATATACAGTGAAACTCCTCAAAAATGGACTCGCTATAAACCAGAATTCCCCCAAAACTGGACATTTATCATGGTCCCTTTCTAAATAGTACAGAACAGAACCTTTCTAAACCAGATACCCCTGAAAACCAGACATTTTACTTGATCCTGTGGGTGTCCAGTTTACAGGGGTTTCACTGTATTTTAATACACCTCATAAAAAACCTGACCTAGAACACTAAGATGTTCTCGGATGTTTCTCAGAAAGTCTGCTGTGAACATCGACAGTCGTATATTTTCCGGCAGTGTAAACTGATGTCTGATTCCTCCCACTGACAACATACTGGAGGCCCTCGTGAACTGAAATAACACAATAATAAAATAAATATGATAAGTTGTAGAAGCATCACGAGGGTTATATGGCTTTTTATGTACCCTCTGTGTGTTCTTTTATGCCAAGCCGAAGGGGTTAAAAGAGCACACAGAGGGTA
Organism: Gigantopelta aegis; assembly: GCF_016097555.1. NCBI lineage: Eukaryota > Metazoa > Mollusca > Gastropoda > Neomphalida > Peltospiridae > Gigantopelta > Gigantopelta aegis. The sequence continues at coordinate 11,630,460 of NC_054708.1, read as the reverse complement.
CGCCGAAGGGGTTAAAAGAGCACACAGAGGGTACGCCGAAGGGGTTAAAAGAGCACACAGAGGGTACATAAAAAGCCATATACCCCGAGAGATGCTTCTACAACGAATTTATCTTGCCGACATGTTAAACCATATAGCTAAATAATCAAAATAACGCCAGACAATAATTGTTAACAATTTATTAATGGAGCCGTACCACGTGGACGCGAACGAAACCACTTGCCAGTGACGAAAAATAGTTCCATCGATAAACGAGTTTTTAACTTCAAATGTTTGTAATATGAAATTGTCTGAAATCTTTATTTATAATCTAATTATTGCTTTAGCATTAACTGGGGTGGCTGGAAACTGTTGGAAATTACAGACGGGGTATAAGAGAATTTGGCTCCACCCCTACAGGGGTATAAGGAATTTGTCCAATGGCAAACAACCAATGAGATTAAAGAATTTTACATGAAGGCGAGATAAAAATATCTGTATTTACATTTAAGAATTATTCGATAGTAAAAAGGTTATGGAAATCAATACTGTACCTAGAACAAAAGAATGGCATGTTTTTAACATCACATCTCATTGTTTATTGGGAGAGGCAGGACGCAGCCTTGGTGTAAAGGGCACAGCTGATGAGCGGTCGATCTAAGATTGATCCACATTGGTGGGCACATTGGGCTATTTCTCGTTCCAGACAGTGCCCCATGACAGGTATTATCAAAGGCATATAAAGGATCACTGTTACTAATTTAAAAATGTAGTGAGTTTTCACACTAAGATTTTGTCAAAATTACCAAATGTTGGTGATTCTGACATAATTATAGTCATTGGCTGGAATGAGAAATAGCCCAACTGACATTGATTGATCCCAGAACGACAGCTCTAATAATGTCACCAAGGACGTACACAGATTCATTAGAGGTTAGAGAGACTCACAGAAAAATCTCTTTCCACTACAGCAACACTGATTCCTTTAGGATGTCGCTGCTTGAGCCAGAATGCCACTGACGACCCCATGATGCCACCACCGACAACAAGAACGTCCACTTCACGCGGAACCTTCGATTCCTCAGGAAGCGCCTTCCCACTTGTAACAGCATCATATTCCTCTTTCAGAATCCGCAGTGGAGACCGATATATTCCTAAGATAGAGCAGATAAACATTTTTAATAATTTATCTTGCAATCACTGTTTCTACTGGCTGATTATGATGACCGATTAAAGCAAAGTCATAAATGTACACGAGCGTAGGAAGGTGCCTAAAAGTGGAAAGAGCACACACACACATATAAATACATGAACACATATATATAAACCATCGCAGCTGCTACAACGTTGGGGTTGGGGGTGGGGGGGGGGGGGGGGGGGGGGGGGGGGTGGCGGCAGCGGCACATGCCACCCCGCTTCCTACACCAGTGATAAATACTAGCAGATTATGACTTTTCACATCACATGAATAGCCACATTACTAAATCAATAATTTGACTTCTTCATTGTACAATGTATCTGAAATAACAGCTTTTACCCTTATTTTTATGGACTACATGATAAAAATAATAACTAGTTAATAATGATGTAGCATACTGGCTTTATCCTGTTCAGGCCGAATGGGAAATTCCACTTGGCACGCCTTGTGAAATTTTCCATTCTTACTTTCACAGGTTAAAGCTGATATCCTACATCATTAACTAGTTGTTCTATATTTACACTAATTTTAACATTAGTCTTTTTTAACAAAAAATAAAAATACAGTTTAGGTGTAAATATACATACTAAAGTTAACTAAAACCACATAAAATCTTTAGACTGCTCTCAACTAGACTAAATGTTGGAGCCATTTTGTTTAATTCAAGGAGAGTCATTATTAGATCCCCTTAGAATGTGGATTAAGAATTTTTTTTTTACTAAAAATGATTAAATATTAATACTCAATATGGTAATATTTTAAATGGCTTCCCATAATCAAAGTTAGGGGAGCAAGTAAACACTTCCATCATGGTGAATTCTGAAGACGTAAGCCCAAATCATAATACAGATTTCACCTTGTATATTGCAAAATTAGCCAATTACTAATTTTTAAACAAAATGGCCACATAATTTAGTCTTTGGCTAATAAAATGTTCCTTAAATTAATCACATTTTAATAATTTGTAAGGAAATATTCTACTTTATTATTATATAAAAATTGGCTTCCAGTGTGAGCCCTTATAATACTAACACAAAATGCACTATATGCATAAATACTTAGGTATATTTAATTTTAAAAATTGCAATAAATGGAATGGAATGGAAACTGGGTTTAACGTGCCCCTATCCACAGAGGTTCAGGCACGCCCACTTCAGATTTAGCCTCTGACTTCGCCAGTGACCAACTCCGGAGTGGGGGGAAATTGCAATAAAGATCTACATTGTATAAATACAAAATTTTATAAGCATTGGCATTACCAGCTGGTGGTTGGTGATCCAGCTTATCTCCATCAGAATGAACACAGCGAACACACTGAACACATTGATGTCGGCGGTTGCAGACTGTACGACCTAACAAACGATACAACACACTCATTTCTGGATGCACACCTGAGAATAAAAAAAACATATATGTATACACACATGTACATATATGTAGGTACACACAAATACATTCAAATATAGGGATACACAGTGCAAGCACCCGGCCCATGGGACTTGAGGATGGAAATATATATGTAGTTTTTTTGTCCTACTCTACATGTATATTGTATTTAATTAAAGACATAATGGCAGGAACCCTGACTCCAGATATGATTCCAAGGCTCGAACTTACGAATCTGTCTCCCACAGCAATTTTTAAAAGAATTGCAATGGGTGAAACAGTCCTCCGATGGCAATTTTGAACCTGCCTATGGCAATTTTTTTTAAAGTGACATTTGCAGCAAATAAACCTGACTGAAAGGCTATCTAGTTATATGTAGACATCTTTTAAATGTGCAAATGTTAATTATTGGTAGATAATGTACACCAGGTGTATACATTTCACCATTGTTGAGGAGCTTTACCGACGGCACAAAAGTTCGATCGATCGAGAGAGAGAGAGAGAGAGAGAGAGAGAGAGAGAGAGAGAGAGAGAGAGAGAGAGAGAGAGAGAGAAGGTCTACTGAGGTCTCCTGCAACCAAAGTACTGCAGACGAGTGCTCTACCGTCTGATCTAGATCCCAACAACTTTGCAAGCCATTTATTAATGTACCATTCCGTAATGCAGTATGCTATAGGCCTATACGAAATGGTACATTGTCATACGAAAATCATCTATGCCGCCCCAAGTACTACAAACGTCATTTCTACCAGAAACACATTGGACTTACAATAAAATAGTAATATAAATTAAAAACAAAATTAATTTTAAAAATAATAAAAACAAACACAAAAAGAGAGAGAGAGAGAGAGAGAGAGAGAGAGAGAGAGAGAGAGAGAGAGAGAGAGAGAGAGAGAGAGAGAGAGAGAGAGAGAGAGAGAGAGAGGTACTAACTTGCATTATATGAATGGATAAATGATAAAATAATAACAACATACCTACTTTTAATGCTAAAGCTCAGTGAACTTAAAACATGTTAGAATCACTTTAAATAACCTCACTATTATGCACCAGCAGGAAGCAGCTCATCAACACTGGATATGGGCAGTTCTGACAGTATAATGCTTAGTATATCTGTATGCCAGTACATGTCACGTTACCCTCATTCTGAACCGAGTCAGTATAATGTTGTTGACAAATGCAAACTGGTAGACTAGGACCAGGGCTTCTAGAACCTTGATCAAATCTACTAGCCATGGGATCAATGATTTTTAATATTGACTAGCCATGGTTAAAAATTCAATAGCCCTACTTTACTTAAAGCTAATACAATTTTACTAATAGTAATATTGTCACCTAAAGAGGGAGATAGAGCTTAAAAAGATTGAGGAATGGGGGTTGGGGCAGGATATTCATATTTAAAAAATATACTTAAATGCAGCATTTGACAACTTTATTTCACTAGCTGATGAGCATGGCGATAGTAGTTATTTACTAGCCCAACAATGAATATCACTATAGCCATGGGAGTGGGGCTACCATAATCTAGAAGCCCTGCTACTAGGACATTCTGTTGTAAACCCTAAACTCAAGGGTTCATTCACAGGGCCTTACCGACCTTAAACTAGCTGGAGTGGTAGTGTAGCCTGAGTACTCTGCTGTTAGAGTTAGAGAGACATTTCAATAGTAATCAGGGCATAATCGCACTAATTTGGACACCACATGGACTTTTGTCTTTTCCGACCGCATGAAGGTTGTTTTACATAATGCATGTTAATGCAACACTTATAATTCAGGGTTAGATCTGGGTCGTCAGAAAATGTCGCCAAATTATCTATTAAACTTTCAAATTGTATAGATACCCAGTTATTTTGTAACAAAATATCAATTAATACATCAGGGCATAAAATTTGGCACGAACGATTTTGGCGTTCTGCAAAACTAACATCAACATACGACGGATTGTTCGTGCAAAAGCTGTAATCGCTCGTCAGAAAATCCAAACAAACGTGTGTTAGCTAATATCATCAATGTTTTGGAAAACTGCGTGCAGTGGGAAATCCCTGACCTAGATGTACGTGCTTGGTGGTACTGTTCTAACCAGCTTTTCCTCCATCATTCAATGTGTCCAGCTATTTTTCTCATGACCATCGTCAACTTTCGTTATAAGATGCTACCTATGTTAGCACGCCAGTGACAGATTTACAATTTAGGAAAGTCTGCAGAAATTCTCAAACTTTTGAATTCACAATATTTGGTGTTTGTAGCACATAAGAGAATTTTTACGAGTAGGTTTTTTTTTAGAATATTATCTTATATACCGATGCAATTTAACGACACTGATGAAAACAAAATATGTTTAAAAAAAATAATACACGGGTGTCATGAAAATTTCTGTCACTGCTATTCCGAGCCAATAAGTCTTTCGACTGAATCAGATCTATTAATAGCAGTACTGTAATATTAACTTTGTGACTGTCAACGCATGCCAATGCTCACGTGATGGTACCTGGGCATCTACCGTTAGACTGATAATTTAAAACCCATTTTGCCTGTCACAAGAGCATGTATTACGAACAGCACTGCGGTGCGCGAGATCTTGTGCCACCGTCACGAGAAAATTGTGTTCTCGTTACAATGAATAGCATTTTACAGAATTTCTATTTTCCAACAAATTGAAACTAATGTTAATAAATTTTGGTTAAATGATATCGATGATTTAAAATTTTGACAAATCTTCCCCAAAAGAGGTCAAAACAGATTTTGACACAGATGGATGTTTGTGGGTCAGTCGGGTTAGGACAGACAAACTTCATTTTTTTATTTTCACCTGGCAGCTTTCAAGCTAGTCCTAGCATGCAAATAGTATATTTTCTTATTTATGATAGGAAATTTGATGGAAAAAGCTACGAAAATCGCTCATCTTAGATTCTCGCTTGATTATAATCGTTGGCCTTTAACCATTTCATTTGTATCGAACTACTAACGAAAATCGTTTGTGTAAACACTAAAAGCACACGAACGACATATTAGTGGTCTCACAATTTTTAATTTTATGCCCTGGTACATGAACTTATTTTGCCAAATGAAAATAAAATTCGCCTGTTGTTTCTAAAATTCACAATTGGCGAATTTGGCGAGTGCCAGAGATAGCCCTGTAATTATATTTACATGAAAACTATATGCTTACAAAAGGAAATCACATTAGTACCGTCATTAAGTTATTCAATCTAATTAAAATTAAGTAACATTTCCGTGGTTTTGAAGTTAAATATTTTGAGGTCAGCATGTTTGTACTTAATTTGGGTGCGATTATTTTGGGTATATATGTATTTTATGCACTGCATTTAATGCCTTGACTTTTATGCAATCTAAAGCAATGGTAATAATCAACCGTCAGCTCCTACATATTTAACCAGAACATTATTGAAAGGAGGTGCTGTCGGGTTTCTTTGTGTAGTGTGTGTATTAGGGTTAATATGTGAAATAATTTGTTATCAGCGAACTCAAACATGATCAATGTAATGGTATTTAATGTCAAACATTGTGTTATTATTGGGAAAGATATACACCCGTTACCCCCATTATACTGATACATGTGGGGAAGATGGAACCTCACCCTAATCCTAACTATAACCCTAACAGTAGGAAGGTAACGGTCTGATATTTTACCAACGTCTAATTTAGTAAATTATTTATAGTGCACAGCCCACATTAGGTCAATACTTTTCTTAAAGAACCACACTTTCTTTGTCCGTTTTAGTGCACGGGTACATTATGTCAATACTTTTCTTAACGTGAACGGTGAGTTGCTTCTCTCAATGTAGCATATTTAAAATGGTGGTGGACTTTTGACGGTTGTTATTTGAAGATTTATTTTGTTAATAATGACACAAGTACTTAAATCAGGATTTAGTGAGTATGGTAAGTTATACTTTTGGCATGAGTTCGACCCATACCCCACTTTCAGTGGTTAAGGTTAGTTTTAGTGTTAGGGTTAGGATTAGTTCACCAAGGTAAACATCTACGGTCCGTTTTTTAACATTTTGACATTTATTGGACCCGATGTTTACAACTTGAACAGCAAAAACAAGCGTGCAGTTTCCGCCCAGATTTCAGGCGGAATCGATACAACCATGGAATTAATTATTTCGTGGCGAAATATGAGATGTACCAATAAATATAAACACTTACTGTATAAAGAAAACTTCCCGAGTCACGTTTTACGCATAAATAGACAGTTTGTCCAAATAGTAATCCTGCATTAATCCAATTTTCAGTTACGAACAAAATCTCGAATATTCCCGCCGGCCATTGTGAGCATATTTAAAATGTGATTGAAAACTGTTGGTGGAATCGGATTATTTTTATTATTATTCGTCTCGGGTTCACGAGTTTATTCCACGATATTTAATGGAATATCACGTTTTATAATAATAAATAAATAAACTTAATTAATGAATAATATTTTTTAAAAATCAATTAATTGATAATAAATTAATAATAACAATTAAATTTAACTGAATAAAACTCCTAAAATAACTAATGACCAGTAAATATAACTAAAAAAAAGAAATGAAATTAAAACAAAAAAGAAGAGAAAAAAAGAGAAAAAAACACATGTAAGCAATGGCCTGTAATAATAATATTTAAAAACAATTACTAAAGGAAATAATAATTTTGGAAAAAGTAAATAAATGAAGGCCTTAAAATAAGTAATGACCTGTACTAACAATCATTATTTTTTTAATAATAATAAAAAAGAATAATACACCCCAAAACTTTAATGTGATAATATTATTAACAATGCATATAATGCAACCCACACAAAGCACATATGTAGAAACAAAAATAACAAAATAAATAAATTTAATAATCAATTCCATTCAGTTCCGCAATATTTCTTTTTACTGGGTGTACGTAAAATGCTTGATACGAATAATTCTCGTTCCGCAAAATTTTCATTCCGCATTTTCGATATGCCAGGATAAAAATAGCTTTCAATTGTTTAAATGTGTCATCTTCAAACATCTAATCCTGGAAAGGTTACCAAAGGTATTGTACTTAATATTTTTGTCTAAAATTTATTAAAATATGTTGTTGTACGTGTTGAGGCTCTTAAATAAAGCACATATGCCTGATTTTATTAAATCGTGATTGCAAATGTTACGTTACGGCACAGCAATAAACATCACAATAATAAATATCGTGCCGGAGACGTTTATCTTGATGAACTAGGTTAGGATTAGTCTTTAAAGCCTTGATATAGAGGTGTACTAGTAGAACTCTTTCCATACATTTTTGGTTTGTGTGTCCATTTGTTGCACTATTTCGGTTGAGAAACGTTTGAAACATGGTGCCACAAGTTCTGAATACCAGCTACATATAGAGTATGTAACAAGGTTCGGATGTAGAAGAACCACACATTCCACATCCCTTCGGACTAAATCCGGTCTTTCTAATTTAGTTGTACATAGTTTATAGTACGACAAAAAGAAGTAACGAAATTACATCACTTAATCATACAAAGATGATCTCCACACTGTCATTGCTGAAATATTAACTACGCACGAACTTTACATATAATTAACAATGGCTTTAGGTATGCGACATAACTAATAAAGCTTTAGCCTAGTTAAACTGCACAAATACACTAACTAAAAGTAACTTACAACTAACCTGTAAGTTACAGTGTAAGTGCGCCTTCTTTCGTTTTGCAACGATGGCTCAAGGGAAACAACTCTTCAATACCGATAAGAAGTACTAGTTTAGAGTTCCTTCCCTTGAACTTTTGATCGTCTATTATTTTAAACCACCCTCCTTTTGAGTGGTGGTGTGTGTGTGTGTGTGTGTGTGTGTGTGTGTGCTGGGGGAGGTGGTAACGTAAATCATTGGTAAAACGTTTGCCTGATCATGAGATCGCTCTCCATTGGTGGCTCATTTAATATTCCGATACGAGAGAGCAAGTACGATAATGTACGTTTTTGTTTGTTTAAATAAAGATTAAAATCATTAAATCTGGCTTGTGCCCACCACAAGAGACTGTACTGTGCCTTACTCCACTACAGATCGGACCTCCCAACTCATTCCTGCGGGCCTGTATAGCCCTTTTAACATGTTAAAGAGCACTGGTTGGAACGAGAGATAGCCCAAGCGCTTTTCCACACCATTAAGTTAAAGATTATAAAATTGTTTATTGACACCACTACATCGGCTAATGGATGTCAAACATTACGTAATTTGGACATATAGTCTTAGAGTGGAAACCCGCTACATTTTTTTCCACTTGCAGTAGGCCTAAGGGCTATTTTATATGCACCATCCCACAGACAGGATAGCACATACCAAGGAATTTGATATAACAGTCGTGGTGCACTTGCTGGAACGAGAAATAGCCCGATGGGCCCACTGACGGGTATAATTCAATATATGCATGAAAATAATTTCAAACAATACAATACAATACAATACAACACAATACAATACAATACAATACAATACAACACAATACAATACAATACAATACAATACAATACAACACAACGTTACAACACCACACAACACAACACAATATGTACTGCAACCTTTGTATATATACGTTGGTTAACAATGGTAACATTTTACAGTCCTTTTCATAGACGATGAACGATATCAGCCATTGGATAGGCCAATAATGTTTTAATTCGTCTTTTAACGAAGAGATCTGAGACAGGACACAACAGAACACATCTTTATTTCACCCAGTCAGTCTTTGATCGATCCCCGTCGGTGGGCCCATTGGGCTATTTCTCGTTCCAGCCAGTGCACCACGACTGGTATATCAAAGGCCGTGGCATGTGCTATCCTGTCTGTGGGAAAGTGCATATAAAAGATCCCTTGCTGCATTAGAAAAAATGTAGCGGGTTTTCTCTGATTACTACGAGGGAGAATTACAAAATGTTTGACATCCAATAGCCAATGATTAATAAATCAATGTGCTCTAGTGGTATTGTTAAACAAAACAAACGTTAAATTATATCAGCCAACAACCGGTAGCATCAGAGGATTGCAATACATACAACAAATACATATATAATATACGCACACTCCGAGATTGCAAGAGTTATATTTCTATGTTATAAACAAAATTATATAAATAGATACACATTTTAAAATCAACAACAGAGAGAACAAACAAAATGAAATAGGTTTACAGGAAGAAAACTAGCTATTTATAATTTTAATAAATTCACACATTTAAACAAAATACTGAGATGTTTTACAGTTGAAGACTTCTTTCATTTTAATCAATTAAATAATATTTTAGCAGTCCTTTTTGCGCTTCTTTCAATTTATTTCATGTACTAGTAAATAGTTGATGAAACTCATCTCATTTTGTCTACAGTACATAACGTGCATGACCTTTGTTCTCTCTGTAGACTTGGCCTACCTTTATCAATTGGTAAAACAATGACTAGATGGACGAACTCGGAGAAAAGTGATGTCTTTTTTTCTTATTTAAGATGTTGAAATAACTTTCAAATTATATTTATTCTTTAAAGAGTATACACTTTACTAAGTCAGCTACTATACCAGTTTTAAGTAAACTGGTCTTCAAGTCTTAATTTTACAGTTCTTTTTAAATATGACATAGACACACAACAGTGTGCATCCAACACTGTTATAACCAAGTCTGTAAAATATGTCTCTAATATGTACAGTTTCTTTATATTCTTTACTATATTTTATAAGTCATAAAACATCAATTTATAAATACAAAAGGATACTTTTGTACCTATTAATTTTCTTTCTGACAAGTGATGCTAATCCACCAAAATGGAGACCAACGAATAACAATAAAATGTATGACATATTATTTAGTTATAAACCCACGCTCACTTAGATAACATTAAAAAAAACCCCGCAAAACAACCCCCAAAAACAAAAAACAAAACAAAACAAAACAAAACAAAAAGACAAACTGCAATGTAATTTTAAAATCGAATTATAGTCTACTCAATTTGTGGCCAGACCCACCACAAATTACAACAAAAATGTTTTCTTGACATGCTCAAGAAATACATTTTTAACTTTAAAATCACTAAACTACCTTGTTTAGTGCTTGATATATGGTCAAAAGGGCCATTTGGTAGCCATATTGAATATATACAAATTAGGCATATTTCCTCAAGGTGTATTCGGGTGCATTTTTAATATGTTGTTTTAGAGATCTCTCTACAATGTATTGTGAACAAAAAATCTGTTGCAATTTGTGGTAGGTTAGGCTCCTAAATCTTCTATATTGACTAGACTATAACAAAATACTATCATATTATAGTTACATGACCACGGAGGGAGTGGGTTCAACATGCGTCAACATAAAAAAATTATTAGTGGAAAATATCTTACAACACTCAGGACAATCTATTTAAATTATCTTACAACACTCGGAACAATCTATTTAAATTATCTTACAACACTCAGGACAATCTGTTTAAATTATCTTACAACACTCAGGACAATCTATTTAAATTATCTTACAACATTCAGGACAATCTGTTTAAATTATCTTACAACACTCAGGACAATCTATTTAAATTATCTGGGCGGGACGTAGCCCAGTGGTAAAGCGCTCGCTCGATGCGTGGTCGGTCTGTACTACCCTGTCTGTGGGATGGTGCATATAAAAGATCTCTTGTTGCTAATCGAAAAGAGTAGCCCATGAAGTGGCGGCAGCGGGTTTCCTCTCTTAGTATCTGTGTGGTTCTTAGCCATATGTCTGACGCCATATAAAATGTGTTGAGTGCGTTGTTAAATAAAACATTTCCTTCCTTGTTTAAATTATAATATAATATTATTTCGTGAATTCTGGGTGTATTATCAAAGTTGCAAGTGCCATATTTACATACATGTATTTTAAATTTTAATAACTATAAATTAATCGATCAGACATATTATCATTAAAGAACATCAAATTTGTAATGTGCTGGACGTAAACAGTGGTTTTCCCAAGAAATACTGACTAAAAATAGAAAGTTAAAGATTGTTTTGTTTAAGACACCGTTAGAGCACATTGATTTATTAATAATCGACTATTGGATGTCAAACATTAGGTAAGTCTTAGAGAGAAAACCCGCTACATTTTTCCATTAGTAGCAAGGGATCTTTTATATGCACCATCCCACAGACAGGATAGCACATACCATGGCCTTCTGAACCCGACTTAGTTTTGCTTGTTAAAAGCGATATTATGAAACTAAAACATGTATAGTACTTGATACATTTTTGCATGGAATATTAATTTGTGCAAATCTAATGTGATATTGTGTTTTTCATTCTAATGCTAGTACAACATTAAATTTCTTCTTCTTTTACTGACTTATTTATTTAAGCACGCATTTATGTATTCACTTTTTTTCTTATTTTTTTTTCTAACATATTTCTTTCATTCATTCATCCATTCTTTCTTTCTTTATGTAGACGTAAAACGTACATATCGAAATTATCTATTGCAATAAACAGAATCTCTGCATGAAATACATTTAAAATCTTATACCAGCAAATACTAAAAAAATCATTAAACATTATTCTTGAAAACCCCAAGAAAAAACTCCAAAACAAACCAAACAAACAAACGAAAAAAGTAAAAGAAGAAATAAAATACACAGACAAATAAAAAGAAAGAAAGAAAGCTTTCCCCTTAAATGAAATAAAATAATTTAAAAAGATAAATTAATAAATAAAATAAATAAACAATAATATCAACAAACAACAAAACACTCCAACGTCATCAACAATAATAACAACAACAAATAATTATAACTCTTAAAAATAAAATCTAGGTCCAGAAACACTATAGAATGCAGCAACACTCAGTGACGTTTGTTTTTGAGCTAACTGATTTTAAGCCGAGTGACAAGGTGACGAATTCTTACAACATGCCCGTAAAGCCATGGCAGATTAAATCATGCCGTGTGATTCCCACTATGTTTGTTTGGCCGTGACCCGCGACCGACCGCCCGCAGAATACATGTGTTTTTAGTGAACGCCGGATGATTTATCATCGCCTCTTGGGAATGGTATGCCACCTTGGTGCTACAATAAGTACCGATTCATGTACATGCATATACACAGATATAGGTTAATTACCATATTTTCTTTGTTGTTTAAATGTTAGTTTTGGCATTTTGTGTCGGCACCACCTCAAATAATGCATCAGGATAAAACAATATTTTTTTCCATAAGCAAAGAATCGGGATTTTTCTAGCGTGTTGCTTTTGTGGTAGAAGACATCATTTGCTTTATTATGACATACGCGCTGCACAGCTGGGCCGAGTTCAGCCCAACCGGGCAGAAAAACGTCCGCTAGACTGGTTTATGCACTTCACGGTAAACCAAATGAAAACGTCGGGAACCAATCAAATAGTTCGCGAACGTTAGCTGGCTGAACTTGGACCTGCATTCGTCTGAGGCCAACGAAGGATGTAACTGACCTGAGTTCATCAAATGCAAGCAACGCTAACGTTTGCAAACGCTTTGATTGGTTCCAGGTGTGGTCAGTCGGTTTAACAAGAAGTTAAAACAAAAAACAAAACTGAATAGCTTTGAAGCGTTTCTCTGCTATAGTTGGTCGAACTACTCTCTATGCAATACCAGCCAGAGTGATCTATATATTTTCTGTCTAAATATTATTTTTAAATGTTTCAGCTTTCTTCTGCTCGTACCTAATGATCCCCATGCACTGCATGCTTTTAACTTTGGCAAGGGTGTAGGGGGTTGTTGGTAATGGCGGGCAGACCTCGAAGCAATATCGCTAGGAATGCCCTGCGCATCGATTTGATGTAATTGTATGGTAATTAGAAGGACCTGCCATTGGACGAGACCACGTGGAGAGAGGACCGCGCGTTATTAGTGCTGACAGCACCGTCCCGGCCCGCACCGCCTAACCCCCATTCTTCTTGCCGATCGCAAGGCAAGAAAGACATCTTGGGCACTCATTGACAATTCACATTGTAAAGTCTGCCAGTTTTATTCCCGAGCACTTGTCGTAAACTATGACGGGCACGCGCGGAATCTGGTAATGGCTGATCAGGTTGGGTGTTCAACACTGCTTCCGTCAAACGCTCCGCTGGCAATGGAAACATTACGTTGTCCATGCACTTAAGACTTCGTGCCAGTCTACGAGGAGAGCATTCCGTAATGCGGGTGAACTTGTAGCTATTTAGTGTGCAAATGACATGATATCATAAAGACGGGGTGCGAAAAAATGACAGATAATCTTATCGGATATGCGCGGTATTTTCACAGCAAAGAGGATAAAACAAGAGCGTAATATAATGCACACACGCGTTATTGATTTAGCAAACGGCAGAGGTTTCGTTTACCGTAAACCAAGACTGCAAATGAGCAAACGACACCATGGCTGGCTCTCCAAGCACCGTGTGGTTTTGAATCGAGTGTTAAACACTGTGCATAGTATTATATATCAAAGTTAAAGTTTGTTTTGTTTAACGACACCACTGGAGCACATTGATTCTTTAATCATTGGCCACTAAATGTCATACATTTGGTAATTTTGACATAGTCTTATAAAAAAAAAACCCCGCTACATTTGTCCTAATGCAGCATGGGATCTTTTGTGTGTACTTTCCCATAGACAGGAAAACACACACCACGGCCTTTGACCAGTTGTGGTGCACTGGTTGGAACGAGAGAAAAAACAGTCAATTGAATGGATCCACTGAGGTGGTTTGATCCTACGACACAAGCACCTCAAGCGAACACTCAGCCGACTCCGCTAAATCCCGCCATATTATAGATCAAATGTAAATTATAATTTAAAAACGACAAATAAACCCCCACTCATAACAGGTGTTAAAACTGTTATGATTGTTTTGCACCTTCTGGGATTTGGATGGTTCTGGATTTTGTGAAATACTCCTTTGAAATATATTACAGAAATATCAGGATGTTTAGCCTTTCAGGAACTACATCTTCGAATGTCCACGAACATAAGCATTTATTCGTTTCCTCTGGTTGGGTTTCATCCGTCTCAACCTGTGCTTCAAGGCTGGTATATCATAAGCAGTGGTAGGATTGTGATGTCCTGCCACATTGGAAAGTACATTTACACATAAACAATCAGTTGCTGCTTCAGGAATAACGTATCGGGTTTTTAAGATTTCCAAATGCGTGACATCCAATAGTAAATCGATGTGCTCTGGTAGTATCTTTAACCAAAACAAGCTCTAACTGAATTCTGTTCCAGATGACATTCAACATTTTTTAGTTTGGAGAATTTAGATCAAATTCGAAGAGGATCGTTCATTCAAAAAATAACTTTTACAGGGCCGTATTTTTACATTATGTTTTGCAAATATAAAATTTCTGGAGAGGAAAAGTCTATAAAGAAACAAAAACTATAGAATACGTTAAAGGCCCGTAAAAATGGACATTATGTTTAGTTAATTTACAAACCTGTAACACATTTGGATAATGTTATGACAGAGAGAAACTAAAGTATATGATGTTTAAATGGGGAAAATACCGTCTAAAATAACTAGAGCTTGTTTCAATAACCGTTACTTCTCAGACGAACGTGCGTTTTCAGAATTATGAAAAATGCATTTTGGGGGTATTACAAAAACCAGAACCACTTCAGGTGGACGAAAATGAATATTTTAAATAATAAAATGTAAGTAGGCCTACTTCTAATTTAAATTATTAAGAAAACCCGGCTTTAATAGTGATAAAAACGTCGTAGTGTTTAAAACCTAGGCTCTGTCACTTTAACAGTTTGTGTAAGTGGTTGCTGCACCGAATGACTCGAGTCGTATAATGCGATTTTAACTACACATGACAGGTCGACCCTGATTCGAAGTTTCCCCTCAATCTGTCCAGGCTGCTGGAATCTTTAAACGATCGATTGGTCACGCCGCGTGCAGGTCTCCGAGATTGCTAAATGCACAGGAATGCCATGTGCAGGTTTACTACCGAGTACGGCCAAACCAACTGCAGTTTGATAAAATGATAGTTATCTACCTTTGACCACATAACAGAGCGACAAGCGTTACGACGGGACGAATGTCTAACATATCGACGTAACACACGAACAACCAACAGTTGAAGGTTTCTTAGTAATATTAGGAAAGGAAATGTTTTATTTATCAACGCACTCAACACATTTTATTTACGGTTATATGGCGTTTGACACATGGTTAAGGACCACACAAATATTGAGAGAGAAAACCCGCTGTCGCCTCTTCATGGGCTACTCTTTTTGATTAGCAGCAAGGGATCTTTTATATGCACCATCCCGCATACAGGATAACACATACCACGGCCTTTGATATACCAGTCGTGGTGCACTGGTTGGAGCGATAAATAACCCAATGGGCCCACCGACGTGGATCGATCCCATACCGACCGCGTATCAAGCGAACGCCCCGCCCCCTTTAGTAAAATTAATACTGGCTACAGACCTATATGTATATTTGTTATAAACACCAAAACGAACAAGTAAAGAACTAATTAAAGACTAGGTTTACTATGGTTAACATAATGATGTTCAAACCTGCACATGTGCAGGGATTTTAGTAGTGGGCGGGGGTCTAGCCTGTGACGAGTGAAGATAATAGGGGGTCGAGACATGCTCCCTCTGGAAATATATAGAGAAAAATGAAATTGGTCTCGAGCGGGGAGTTGACCCCGAAACCCTCCGCGTGTACACACACCTGTCATATTAGCCTGCAAAGAGGTGTGGGATAGCTAACTCCATGTCCACATGTTTTATGGAGGAGTGTAAGGCGCCAACCCCTCAACACACACACACACACACACACACACGCACGCGCACGCACGCACACACACACACGCACACATACGCACGCACACACGCACACGCACACGCACACACCCACCCACACACACACACACACACGCATACTAGAAGTTACAGACTATTCGTGCTCTTATTAGTTTTGTAAAAAAACCACTTTTGCATCTTTTGTTATCTGTATGCGCAAACATGTTCAATAATGGATGATCGGCGTTTTCAATATGCATGTTAGTAATCCATTAATTAACTGGTACTTAAGGAAATAAATAATAACGATTTACGTTGAACTCTTACTCAGATGTTAAAAAACTACGTAGTTAATTACTTATAATTAATGTGTGTTTTTTCCTCGTTTTTCCTTCCTTACAATCCTTTCTTTAGAAAGACAATTCTATTCAAAGTCTCTAACTAGTTAACGCTTTAAATGCTTTCACGTCTAATGTTGTTTAAACGTCTGTTTCTCATGGAATCGTTAATAGACTCGCTCATCAATCACGCGATTCTAAAGAGTCATAACCAATTTGCTAACGCATAGATATTCCGAAATCCAAAGCGTTTTCCCGGTGAGTTCAAAATACCAGAACCTCTTCGACAATGAAGTCTGAGTTAGGTAAACGAGACCGACTGGTTTGAACAATACAGATGTCGAAAGCGAGTGCGCGTGTATTACGCCAGTTCTGCAAACATGTAACATCTACACGTTGCTCGTTTGTAATGAATTGTAGTGACACAAGAATTGGAAACCGCACCGGTCGCGTCACCCACACGTGTAATACCTCTTCCTCACACCGTGGATCAATGAGTTCACGTTCAGCGTCTGCCACACCGTTCCTGTTGTCGATCTGACAGTGTATATGTAGATCTCGCTTTTGGAAGCTTCTGTCGTTTGGTTTTGGTTTCTCCCTGCCTGACGAAAGCGCACAGAGACCTCGCATGCTCGTAGAATGTTTCGCATACGCAGATCCCAGTGCTGGCAGTGCGAATATTTAGTAATACAGTTGGGTAGGGATGTTATCGTAATTTCCAATCTTGAAGGTTCTGACTCAAGACCTTGTTGTTGAACAGGTCACAACTGCCGTCGTGTTTGACAGTGATTGTGATGACCATGTTGTATCTGACCACCCATCGCTGTAGTTAATAGAATGACATCACACAGTATTTCGTTAATCCATGACATAGGTCATCAAGTCCTTGCAGAAAGAGGAGAGTTATGAATATCAGGGATGTAGTTAATGAGTGACACTACGCAGTATTCTGTTAATTCATAAGGCACAGGTCATCAAGTCCTTTGAATAGAGGAATGGGATGGGGGGGGGGGGGTCATGGCTCGACCCCCCCCCCCCAACAAGTTCGTTCGCTCGCCGCGGTCTAGACCCCCTTGCACAGTTTCCTGCACACAAGCTTGTTCTCAGTTATTAGACTTAGAACAGTCCTGTATATATAGTACTAAGAATGACTAATATTAGTAATGGAAGTAGCGATATACTTGAAACCTAAAAGGAGAGTGGGCATGACTCTCTGTTATTGAACTAATGATAGATAATATTAAGTACATTTTAGTTTAAGTCAGATTTCAAAGGTGCTTGGTCCTCTTACAATATTACTCCGTTGAAATGTAATTATTTGCATGACAAACAGTCGTGTGAAATTTGATTTCTGAGTTGTGTACATATTCGTTCTGCATTCTCCAACAAAGAATGTTTAGCAGAGGGTCGATCGATATAGTTTTTATTCACTGTGTTGTTTTTTTTTGTGTGTGTTGTGTGTGTGTTGTTGATGTTGTTGTTGTGGTTGTTGAATTTGACTGGTGGAGAAGTTTGTCTTGTTTAACGACACCACTAGAGCAAAATGCATTTTTAATCATCAGCTATTGGATGCCGAACATTTGATAATTTTTGATACGTTGTAAAGCGCTCGCTTGACGCGCTGTCGGTCTAGGATCGATCCCCGTCGGTGGGCTCATTGAGCTATTTCTCGTTCCTGCCAGTGCTCCATGACTGATATATTAAAGGCCGTGGTATGTGCTATCCTGTCTATGAGATGGTGCATATAAAAGATCCCTTGCTACTAATAGAAAAATGTAGCGGGTTCTAAGACTATATGTCAAAATTACCAAATGTTTGACATCCAATAGCCGATGATTAATAAACCAATGTGCTCTAGTGGTGTCGTTAAACAAAATAAACAAACTTTAAAAACATTACCAGTCGGCAACAGGTTACTGCTCTGACACTTTAGATGCCCGACAGCTAATAGCCACAATGTGCTGAGGTGTCGTTAAACTAGCTATTCCTTTCCTTCATGTACATACATACAATGCACTGCTGAACACACAAGATAAACATTTAACCAATGATGTATTAGAATAGATGGCGTTAGACTCGGTTTTATTCGTAAATTACGACCAGTGATATATTGAGAAGGACGGAAAGGACGGAATTTGTCTCAGCTTTATTCTTAAATTACGACCGTTACAAATTCCGTTCCAAGCCCCACGGTCAAGCAGCAGTTTAGTGCCACTATTTTATCTTCTTCAGAAATATCTGGAGCTTCACAAAAATCTATACTTCATTCAAATGTTTACTGGGCACGGCGGCCGGAGTTTAAACATGGTTGATGATTACCTTCGGGTGCTTCCGTGTCACACAATTATCATAATATATGAGGAATAAGAATTGGATTATGAAAGCCATGACGGATGGTAACCAATAGTTTCTGTACGATCATCAAGGTCGAATTCAAGATGAATGGGTGGGATGTTATTTGAGTTTTCAGAATCAATTTGGATACAAAAATTTATATATAAAAAATATTGTATCATTATTAAACTACGATGTCACTATTATCTAATATAAGAGGAATTTTTAAAATAAAATTATTTATTGAATTTATGACTAATTTTTGGGTTAAAAATATATTCTTGTTATACACATAAATAAAAGTTATGCATAATGCATTCAGTTAACGTTACTACTGCAACCTATGTTTTAACAACTTACAGATTTCAGGAGGCATAGGATTTATATTATAATTTATATTGTAACTTAAACTTAACTTGTTTAATGATTTTTTTATTATCACCCCTTCCCCCATCTACCCTTTTATTTCTGGAAGAACATCAACTAATTGGAAATAATACGTATCACGAAACTCAAACCATAAAACAATCATAAAACAAAGAAGTGGAATACATAGTTATCAGTTTAAAACAAACAAACAAACAAACAAGCAAACAAACAAAAAAGAAGAAAAAAGAACAAAAACAAACCAACAACAACCCAGCAACAACAATAACACACACTCCCACACAAAACAAACAAACAAATAAATAACAACAACAATAAAAAAATTAAATACTACCCCCCAACCCCCCCCCCCCCCCCCCCCCACCCCCCAAAAAAACAACAACAAACAACAACAAACAAAAAAACTAAACAAAAAACAAAAAACCCACACAAATAAACGTAACAAAACGCCGAAACTTCTCCCCCAACAACCTATTGTTAGTAATTTCGTACTGGTAATTATATTTTGTCAAATCGTGATGACATCTGAATATTTTGTACCGACAAGGTCATTGTACAAAAAACACTAAATCACTGAATGGGATTTTTTTTTTCATTGAGGAAATTTTATTTTTTTTCGGTTATGACTGTACTTTGGGGTAATAAGTGTAAATACACCCACTCTTCGTTTTTTACTATCCCTAAACCTGATTAAATATATAATGTAACATTTATTTTTCTTATTTGTTGAAATATTTCATTGTTATATGGTGCTATTGTGTACCGCAGCCGAATATAGGACTAATATTTTATTTAGATTTCTAATTAACTAGTAATGAATTGAACAATAATATAAACTTGATTAAATGATGAAAACCTAAACATATTACCCTGACATTGTAGGAATTTGTAACCAATACACTTTATCGTCTAGAGCTACGTGTATTAGATAGATTTTCATTAATGTTTCTTAATTCTGTACTAATTTACTTTGCTGTGCATAACAGTGAATGGTGAAAAACGGATTCTGTTGTATTATCAAGTTAATGAATCGAGTTAGCATGTTTTCGATTTTTTCTTGGGTCAATAAAATAATTAGCTCAAATATGTTTGAGGAATACTAAATAATTTGTTAGCCATGATTTGCCGCGAATGGTAGATAATAACCGATTAACCTGCACAATGACGATCACCGAGGAGTACTTGAAATAACATGTTCGTCAATGAAAAAACTTAAAGGGACAAACCCTAGTTTCAACCCGTGAAAATTAACAATAAGTTTAGTTAATCTATAAACCTGTAACACATTTGGATAACATTACAATTGAGTAAAACATGAGTTTGTGACTTTAAAATGGTGAAATACCCTCTTAAAATAGACTAACACTCGACTCCATAACTGTTACTTCTCAAACGCACGTGCGTTTTTAAAAATATGAGAAATGCATTTTGTGATATTAAAACACCAGGATGACCAAAAGCACTTCGAATGTACGGAGATTGATAATCTAAACAATAAAATCTAAGTAAAGTATGATTTCAGTTATCAAAACCGGCTACAATAGTAAAAAATATGCCTTAGTGTTTAAAATCTAGGGTATGTCCCTTTAACTGATGACGTATGTTTTGTTCTTTCCGACTTTTCATACTGTAACACGTATGTGTACTTTAATTTTATGTGAAGCATTCTTTTATTGTTACTATTTTGTCGTATTTTTGTTACTTTTATTCTAATGCAATCATCCATTTCATTTCAAATTATTTTCGTGCTTATATCCAAATAAGGTTCAAGCACGCTGTCCTAGACACACACACCTCAGCTATCTGGACTGTCGGTCCAGGACAGTGGGTTAGTTGTTAGTGTGAGAGAAGAGGATGTAGTGGTGTTACACCTACCCACTGAGTCGTTAAAACTCGCTCTGGATGGGAGCCGGTACCGGGCTGCAAACCCTGTACCTACCTACCTTATGTCCGATGGCTTAACCACGACACCACCGAGGCCATTTGCTACCTAGGTCGTTCCGGATATACCTTCTGTTACTTCGGATGGCCCGGGTGTTTAAACAGTAAGGGGTTTACGTCCGAGGAATCGTGTGAATAACAAGAAGGCACCAAGCTGAATGTACCCTACTCCGCAGAATTGACCAGGAAGGAAGGAAGGAAATGTTTTATTTAACGACGCACACAGATATTGAGAGAGGAAACCCGCTGTCGCTACTTCATGGGCTACTCGTTTCGATTAGCAGCAAGGGATCTTTTATATGCACCATCCCACAAACAGGATAGTACATACCACGGCCTTTGTTACACCAGTTGTGGAGCACTGGTTGGGACGAGAAATAGCCCAAATGGTCCACCGACACGTCATGACTAGTTGTTCATACTTAACAACAACAAGAGATACATTCTGGACAACGCTTCTTGATATCTGTTCTATCTGTCCTATTGACCTCAGTGTAGAATTACATAACTGCCCCGATGATATTTTTATTACAAAACTCCTGTCCTGCAAACCTCCAATAAATATTGATGATGAATCATCTATGTTATTGTGACGGTACATGCTCTTAAATTTGTTTCGCCTGTGGCGATTTTAATTGTGTTAGAGGGCCGTGTGCAGTTTCATTGCCCGTAGCCCAGGTGGGCAACTTGTTACGTAATACTTCGCGCGATCGGGCATTCCAATACACACCCTTAGCCAGGTGCGGAGGCCATGTGGCGAGTAGTTACGTAATACCTCTGCGAGTGCGGTTTTTACAACCGTGATTTGGCGACGATGGCGTCAGTAAGTCTGACGATCAGAGAGAAATATACTGACTCTAGTAGAGTTGGAATATCAGATGATAGGGGGAGGTACCCAGGCGTTTTCTGATTTTTGAATAAATAGCTAGGATTTAGAGATATCTCAGAGAAACGGAAAAGGAAGCTTCCCGGGAACGTTAGTCCGTTTGGACTTTGGTAAATATCATTTCTGCTCTGTGTATAACCTTGATGTGATTGATGTGACTTTAAATATTTTAATACTGTATTATACCAATATTCTTTAGACAGTGTCTTCGGTCATCTGACGAAGTAAATCGTAGACTTTTAGTTCTAACATTATACGAGTATTTGGTAATATAAAGCTTAGCCAGTCATCCTAGACGACCTAGGTAAACTGTAGGTTATTGTCTTTATTGTGATAGGTACCAGTATTAATTCTGTGTCACAAGATTACTGAAAGAGTAGTTAAGGGTTAATTAAAAATTAACCCGTTAGGAATAGAGCTGTAATTCCTTTATTAATTAAGTTCCACTGGAAGCGTTCCTAAATTATCACACGTTACTGAACGAGTAGTAAGGGTTAATTAAAAATTAACCAGTTAGGAATGGTGTTGTAATTCCTTTATTAATTAACTTCTCCTGGAAGCGTTTCTCAATTATCACACGTGTGGGTGTGGTGTAACGGTGAAGTGATTCGCATATTGTGTAACTAGACACCTAGAGATTAACTAATTAAGTGATCAGTTCTGGGTTGTTATTATTGCTGTTATTAATTAACTACTACGGCTGTACATTTGTCAGCGTAGATTAATACAGATTCCAAAGTGTATTGTGTTTTTGTTGTGTTTCTAGAGAACTAACGTGCTATAATGATATATACTTTATATAAGATCGTATCTCTGATCATACCTAGAGACGAGCCATACTAGGGTTTAACCGCCTGTTACAGAGAGATCTAATAGATATACAGTTAGGAGAGAGATTTGGATAATCGTGTTTATTCAGTTACGGGAATTATAGAATCCCCGTGACAGGAGTAGAAAATTGGGGCGCTCGTCCGGGATCTGAAACGGGACATGCATATTTAAAAAAGTATTGTTTGTAAATGGGGGCTTTATAAATTAATTTTACAAATTACAAATTAACCAGAAGTAGCACGTTGTTCACTAGAAAATTAATTAATAATAAGTGCGTCATATCTAAACATGGATAAGAATTTGCTGGATAGGCCTACACTCAGTGTAGTGGAGATTAAGCGAACACGTAAGGCCGAGTTAGTTGAAATCACGGGTGAGCGAGAAATTGATTTAACATCAGCTAAAACCTTAGGAGATATAAGGACAATTATTATCCAGGAAGTTTTTGGTGATAGTCCTGTTATGGAAGACAGTGAGATTGTTCCAGAGATAGAAATAAATGAGTTAAGTGTGGAACAACAATTAGCTTTTAAAAAGCTTGAGTACGAAAGAGAAGAACGTGCATTAGATAGAGAAGATAGAGAGAGAGAGAGAGAGAGAGAGAGAGAGAGAGAGAGAGAGAGAGAGAGAGAGAGAGAGAGAGAGAGAGAGAGAGAGAGAGAGAGAAAGAGAAGAGAGGGAAATAGAGATAGAGAGGATAGAGAGAGGGATAGAGAGAGAGAGAGAGAGAAAGAGAAGATAGGGATAGAGAATTCCAGTTAGAAAAATTAAAAGTGGAACATGAGTTAAAGTTGAATACTGAAGAAGTCAGACGAGAAGCCGGAAATGGGTTTAACATGTCGGAGGCTTATAGATCAGTGCCTGTATTTGATGACCAGGAGGTAGATATGTTTTTCCAACTTTTTGAACGGGCCGCTAAGCAGCTAAATTGGCCGCAGTCTAAGTGGACATTGTTAGCCGTGTCTAAGTTTAAGGGGAAGGCTAGTGTAGCTTATAATTCAATGAGTGATGAGCGAGCAAGTCAGTACGACCTAGTTAAGGCTGCAGTGTTGAGGGCTTATGAATTACGACCTGAGGATTATCGTTTACGGTATAGCGAGTTGAGAAAAACGCAGGGTCAGTCTTATAGTGAGTTTGTGGCTAAGAAGGCAGGGATGTTTGATAAATGGGTGGTGTCTCATCAGGTAGAGTCATATACCGAGTTACGGGAGTTGTTGATCTTACAGGACATTAAAAATGGATTACCAGTTAGCTTACGTATTTATTTAGAGGATCGTGATGTCAAAAAGATAGAGGAGGCAGGCATAGTGGCAGATGATTACGTGTTAATACACAAAGCTCAGGCAGTACCGGGTAGCTCTTTACAACAGGGTGATAAGAAGAAATTTCAGCCAGGTTTTCCCCGGGAAAGTAACTATCGGGGAGAGTCATCTAGTTGGTCAGCTAGTCAGGCAAGGAATGTACCTGGTGGGCAAAGTAAGGATAGACCTGCATTATCAGCCAATGCACGAACTTTTCGTCCACATTGCAGTTACTGTAAAAAGGATAACCATCTTATCGGGGACTGTTTTAAAAGGAAACGCGATAATGCGCAAGTGGTCGGTTTAATGAGGTCAGCTCCGTTAGCAAGAGAGTTAATGGTTAGTCCCATGGCAGAGAAAGTAAACCCGTATGTGTCCACTGGTATGGTTTGTGATGTGAAACAAGAGTTGTGTCCTAAGGCAATATCAATCTATAGAGATACCGGGTGTAGTCAGAGTTTGATCACGCAAGAGTGTTTAGCTGGTATTGAAAATTCAGACATAGGACGTAGTTTGGCTTTAACCTCGGTTACTGGAGAAAAAATGGTTGTCCGGTTACATAAGGTTTTCTTGTGTTCGAAGTTTGTGACGGGACCAGTCGTTATGGGTGTTGTGAAGGACTTGCCTGTTGAAAATATAGGAGTTTTGTTAGGTAATGATTTGACTAGTCAGTGTTGTCAGCCGACATGTGACCAATTGTTAATTAAAGACAGCCCTTTACCAGTAGAAGAGAGTGAGGTTGATGAGATTAGATATCCTGCGTGTGTAAAGACTAGGGCTATGGCCAGTAGGTTATCACGGGATCTAGAGGATATTTGTGATTTGTCTGATACGTGTGTGAGCCATGAAATTGGAGTGGATGAGGTTATCAGTAAAATGGTAGATAAGTCAACTGAGGAATTAAATGTGGTGGAACCTGTTGATCTCCCGCAGAGGGGAATTGAACCAGTTGTGTTTGATAGAGGGGATTCACCTTGTAATAGACAAGAGTTAGTTCTAGAGCAGGGGGCTGATCCAAGTTTGTTGGCAGCTCGCACTACCTTGTTAACTGTGGACAAGGGAGTATTAATGAATAGGAGAGTTAGGGATAGGAAGGCTAGGAAGCAACTGAGCCATGCTCAGAGCAAAATAAAATCAGAGTTTAATAGGAAGACTAGGAGTCGGGAATTTAAACCAGGGGATAAAGTGCTGCTGTACCTTCCCATTAAACGGGGTTCATTACAGAACAGGTATTTCGGTCCCTATGTTGTGCACAAACGAGTTAATGAGACAGGGTATGTGATAAACACTCCTGATAGGGTTAGGAAAAGTAGGTATTGTCACATCAATTTGCTAAAAGGTTATTTTGACAGACTGCCGATAGTTCCAGAGAGACCGGTCCAAATTCAGAGACACTCAATTTCCTGTGATGACGTCAAGACTGCGGAGATCAAGTTGGCCAACGGCCAGATTCTAGCAGACTTGAACCCCCAGCGAGCAAAGCGGACTACGTTGAAACAAGACAATGTTTCCATTTGTCAGAATTTTCCAACGGTTACCAATACCTTAAGCCAAGATGTGCGCTTGGAACCCAACGCTACACCGATTCGACCGCATGCCTATCGGAGAAAACCTGGAAAACGTGCGACGCTGAGAAAGAGGGAAACGAAGTTCCATTGGTCAGGTGAATGCGAGAAGTCATTCAACCGTCTCAAGCAGAGGCGCTACTCGTCTCCCGTGATGGCAGCACCAGACTACCGAGTGCCTTTCAAGCTAGCTGTGGGTACCAGTGACGTGGGTGCTGGAGTTGTGCTGTTCCAAGAAGACGAAGACGGACTGGACCATCCTAATGAAAGCCTCCAACCAGAGAGTTTTGAGATGGAGTCTTCTTCTGCAAGAATACCCAATTACCATTGGACATATCAAGGGCACATCCAATGTAATCGCTGATGCCCTGTCCCGAAGCTGAACGTTATGATAATGTGTTGACATTCCTTATTTCCGTTTTGTTTATATATATTTTATTTGTATACCAGGGACTCAGAGACTCAGTGTGATTACTGGTAGTCACCTTATTATTACATGTGTTATAAATGCCCGTATGCGTCGGTTAACGCACCTTTTTGTTTTAATGTAGTATATTTCCCTATTCCTAGAGTAGAGGAAATATCCTTTTTAAGGTGGGGGTGTGTGACGGTACATGCTCTTAAATTTGTTTCGCCTGTGGCGATTTTAATTGTGTTAGAGGGCCGTGTGCAGTTTCATTGCCCGTAGCCCAGGTGGGCAACTTGTTACGTAATACTTCGCGCGATCGGGCATTCCAATACACACCCTTAGCCAGGTGCGGAGGCCATGTGGCGAGTAGTTACGTAATACCTCTGCGAGTGCGGTTTTTACAACCGTGATTTGGCGACGATGGCGTCAGTAAGTCTGACGATCAGAGAGAAATATAACGACTCTAGTAGAGTTGGAATATCAGATGATAGGGGGAGGTACCGCCTTGTACCCCCAGGCGTTTTCTGATTTTTGAATAAATAGCTAGGATTTAGAGATATCTCAGAGAAACGGAAAAGGAAGCTTCCCGGGAACGTTAGTCCGTTTGGACTTTGGTAAATATCATTTCTGCTCTGTGTATAACCTTGATGTGATTGATGTGACTTTAAATATTTTAATACTGTATTATACCAATATTCTTTAGACAGTGTCTTCGGTCATCTGACGAAGTAAATCGTAGACTTTTAGTTCTAACATTATACGAGTATTTGGTAATATAAAGCTTAGCCAGTCATCCTAGACGACTTAGGTAAACTGTAGGTTATTGTCTTTATTGTGATAGGTACCAGTATTAATTCTATGTCACAAGATTACTGAAAGAGTAGTTAAGGGTTAATTAAAAATTAACCCGTTAGGAATAGAGCTGTAATTCCTTTATTAATTAAGTTCCACTGGAAGCGTTCCTAAATTATCACACGTTACTGAACGAGTAGTAAGGGTTAATTAAAAATTAACCAGTTAGGAATGGTGTTGTAATTCCTTTATTAATTAACTTCTTCTGGAAGCGTTTCTCAATTATCACACGTGTGGGTGTGGTGTAACGGTGAAGTGATTCGCATATTGTGTAACTAGACACCTAGAGATTAACTAATTAAGTGATCAGTTCTGGGTTGGTATTATTGCTGTTATTAATTAACTACTACGGCTGTACATTTGTCAGCGTAGATTAATACAGATTCCAAAGTGTATTGTGTTTTTGTTGTGTTTCTAGAGAACTAACGTGCTATAATAATATATACTTTATATAAGATCGTATCTCTGATCATACCTAGAGACGAGCCATACTAGGGTTTAACCGCCTGTTACAGAGAGATCTAATAGATATACAGTTAGGAGAGAGATTTGGATAATCGTGTTTATTCAGTTACGGGAATTATAGAATCCCCGTGACAGTTATATAGTGAGAGAGAGAGAGAGAGAGAGAGAGAGAGAGAGAGAGAGAGAGAATGGCAGGGTGGCGAGTGAATTTATATGAGCGAGATTGCGTGATTCTGATCAATCAACAACCCTTTTAATGTAATTCTCTCACCATGCGTTTATTCCCATGCCACTGTATATATTACGTATCGTGTATTTTGTATTAAGTACTATGTATTATCCATTAATCATTGTACATTGTCTTTTATGTATTAAGTATGTATAAAAATCTGTACTGTTCGAACTCTCTACAAGAGGAATAAAGAATATATATATATATATATATATATATATATATATATATATATATATATATATATATATATATATATATATATATATATCACAGCGATCGATTCATTCAATGAAGATGGAAATAACAACAAAATGTACCCGATATTAGGGGATCACTTTACAAACATCTTTATTGTTTTTTGTATATCTTGAAAACTTTATTAAAATAATAATATTAAAACTTTGATCAGTTCAGCAAAACCGGAACTGCCCGTGAATGTCAGACCGATAACATCTTCTGTTCAATTAAAAGACGAGGCTGCTTGTATTTCGTATAAACCTTTTTGTAGACAAAGTCTATCAACACACAACAATATGGTAACCAAGCCCCGCCCCCCTTTTTTGTTTTGTTTTGTTTGTTGTTTTTTGCTTTTCGGGTTATTTTTTATTGAAAGGTGGGGTGCCGCGCGGCCGCCCTTCTTTAATTTGTCCAGGACAATGGGTTAGTTGTTAGTTGTTAGTTGTTGGTGGTTGGTGAGTGAAAAGAGGGTGTACTGGTCTTGCACCTACCCATCGAGTCGTTAAAACTCGTTCTGGGTGGGAGCCTGTACCGGGCTGCGAACCAAGTACCTACCAACCGTATGTCCGATGGCTTAACCACGACATCACCAAGGCCGGTAAGACTCGTCCATTCCTTGTCCGCCGGTGGATGTCTACTACTAAGCCAATAGGCTTAGTAATGTTTATATTTTGGCTTAATTACTATTAATGTATTTTCAATTTACTAATTTATTTCAAATTAAATGTATCCCTTCAGTAAAAGTTCCCTCTTTCTGTGCTGGACAGGAAATCTGGGGCAAATCGGAACTCGTTCCCAGGATGGACGTGCCTGAACCTTCAGTGGATATGGGCACGTTAACAGAGTTTTCCTGCCTTCCTCCCGAATGAAAACCAACCTTGGTCGTGTAGTGGTTTAGTCATCGGACTTAAGGCCGACAGGTACCTGGTTCGCCTCCCAGTACCAGCTCCCACCCACTCTCACTAACCACAGACATTCCAGATAGCTTAGGTGTGTGCCCAGGACAGCGTGCTTGAACCTTAATTGGATATTAGTACAAAAATAAATATAAATGAATGAAAAAACTATATATTGGGGTTCAAAACACTAATATATTGAAGTTGATAATACGTATGATATATAAAAAAAACCCTTCAAAATGTTGCCTTTTAAATATTAAGTACAAAAAACGTCAAATTATTTTCTTACATTATTTATTTGCGGTAAAAAAAATAGCAGTTGAAAGGTGAAAACATTTACCCGTCCCCGAGTTTAATGTACTCACTCACTCACTCACTCACTCACTCACTCACTCACTCACTCACTCACTCACTCATTCATTCATCCATTCAATTCATTCATTCATTTAGTCATTCATTCAATTCAGGCAGGCAGGCATGCAGGCTGAAAAGAATACATACTGATCTAAAAATAGAGTAGTTTAATTGTTGTGCCTTATTTGCGCCTAAACGTACACATACGTACACAATAAAACACTTTGCAGTATATAATACTAAGAAACAAAAAAAAGAAGAAGAAAAAGAAAAAAAGAAAGAAAAAAAACAACAAAAACAACAACGAAGCAACAACAACAAAAAAAATCAAACCCACCCAAAAACAAACAAAAACACCAAAAACAACAACAATAACAAGAAACAAAGAACACACCCATACACACACGCACACGCACGCACACA
Source organism: Gigantopelta aegis (assembly GCF_016097555.1). Lineage (NCBI taxonomy): Eukaryota > Metazoa > Mollusca > Gastropoda > Neomphalida > Peltospiridae > Gigantopelta > Gigantopelta aegis. The sequence continues at coordinate 11,600,678 of NC_054708.1, read as the reverse complement.
CACACACACACACACACACACACACACACACACACACACACCCAACCTCATAACAAAACAGCAATGCACAATTGCAACATTATGAGCAAGCGTTTTGGTTATTTAATTCACTATATTAATTGAAACCATCTACAAACATTTGACCGGTTGTTCAAGGTAGTAAAGTAGTGTCAGGGTCGGTATAGAAATGATTGGTTCTTTAATTAAGTAAATTACTGACACCATCTCCAAACATTTTCACTGGCTATTAAACCCAATAAATTAGGCGTTTATTTGAAGTTATAAAACACACCGGTAGTTTACGAAGCTATTAACAACCGTGGATAAAAGTCAATTATTAAAGCAAAATTAGACGTATGTTGCTTGGACGCTAGTATATTTACGAAGACGCTGGAATATACGCCACCCCAACGACCCACTTACGGCGCGTTTGGCGTGCCTCGCGCTGTCTTGCCAATCTGACGAGCACGTGTAAAGTATGTCTCACGTAAACACGGCATACAGAGTTAGTGCAGCAATCAGTCATTCTTTAACACCAGTGTCGGATCCGAAGAAGAGTGAGACCATTGCTTTTCAGTAAGTTAAACATTTCAAATTATAATTTGAAGTGTTAAACAATAATTATTATAAAGCTTTTGATTGGTTCCAACAATATCATGCGACTTAAAACAACACTCCCGAATACCCCTCAAACAAAAAAACAAAAAACAAAAAAAATCCCGATGTTCATATATACGAGTATACACTGACCTCAATGTTGCACTATTTTTGGCAATGTTTTAAAAAACTAAACAGATTGTATCAGACGTTTTCATTATTGTTTAAAATAATTGTAATAGTAACGAATTATGTGATTGGGTCGTACAGTAGATCATTGTAAGTAATTATTTCATTTGATCCAGCAATGTATTACCGTACATGACTGTGGTGTTTATATATTCAATGTATACACTTTTATACATAAGTTAAACATCGTGAAAAAAATGCATTTAAGAACTGTTGCAATTTCTCGCATTTGCCATGATGGATTTTACTTACAGAATGCAAAAAATGCATTTCAGAACATCTAGTTTTCAAAATTATCCGTTGGAGCATGCCTCCAGACACCTAAGAAGCCATCACAGTGAAACAATGCTGTATTTAACATTTGGCGACGTTTGCTGTGTATTTCGTTAAAAGCTACTATACTAATACTATAATAAAGTTACAAATATTGAAACTATAAGACTGTATTCATAATACTGACATTTCGTTTTGCTTTGCTGCTGTGAATTGTTCACATTTGATAACTGAAATCGTTATTAAATATGTATACGTTTTAAGACTTGTTTGATTTTTGTTTTAATCTGACTTTAGTTTATATTTAGCGTCATGAAATGTTAGCGTTTTGTATGGCTTCGCTAAATTAGCGAATATTTTATGCTCGCCAACATTTTCTGATTTACAGTATATTTTAATATGACAATTTCATAGCATAAATGATATAACTAAATTCAAGGAACAAGGATTACTCGAAAACACCCGTTGAAACAAAAAGCGTTGAAATAAATACAATATTTTTTATTTCTAAAAATGTTTTTGTTTCACTTTTTCGTTAATCTAAAAATATCATTAACACATAATTTTCGTTTTAGATACTAGTGAGTGTTATAAGGAACATTCTCCAAGTGGAACAATTACTGATGCATGATTATTTCACAAACTTCCCAGTTAAAGGCCAAATCAATAAAGAGGAAAACATATTGATGCGTCTTCGTTTCATACCCAATCACCTGTCTGCACTTCCTGGATCTGGATTTAATTCTGTTTTTGGATACAGTTTAACAGGTAATAACCATGTTTTGTTAATAAACCGAAAACATGACCCCCCTCA
>NC_054708.1:11546305-11593805 GCF_016097555.1 Gigantopelta aegis | reverse complement strand
TGAACCCAGTACCTACCAGCCTGTATACCGATAGCCTAACCACGACGCCACCGAGGCCAGTAGCTTTAATAAACACATGTATGTATTTCAGTTATCAATATGTATCTTTAGCTAGTTTAAGGTAGTGGTGAAACAATACATCGAACTATCGATATGTTGCGATAATCAGTGCCTCAATAGTATCTTCAACTAGTTTAACGGGACCGTATCTAGCTCAGTCGTTAGAGCGCTCGCCTGAAGTAGTTACGTCGTAGGATCTAACCACCTCAGTGGACCCATTATTTGAGTTTCCCCCGTCCCAACCAGTGCCCGACAACTGATACATCAAAGGCCGTGGTATGTGTTGTCCGGTCTGTGGGAAAGTGCATATAAAAGATCCCTTACTGCTAATGTAAGAATGTAGCGGGTTTTCTGTAATACTATTGTTTTCAACAGTACCAATTATTTTACACCCAAGACGAATAGCCGATGATTAATAAATGATTTGTCGAATAAACAAAAAGTGTTTCTCGTTGACATCGTTTCTATTAGTATTATAACTTTGTTTGCATCAATCGGTACTTTTTCGATAATTTCAAAATACTTTATGAAGCACAAATTCTTAGACAGATGTTTTTTGTTTTTCTCTTCTTCTCACATTTAGCTACTATATAGTGTTATTTGTAAGTCCAAGGACTTAGACTTAGAACTATTTTAACATGCCCCTATACCACTAAGGTTTCAGGCATGTCTATCCCGGGTCCTGTCTCTGGATAGCCAGGGTCTTGACACGGGACAGAAAATGAATGGGACAATTTAAAAATTTAAACCAAAATGGAAAGGGGATAATTAATAATTCTGAAGCGAAGTAAAAAATAAAAAATAAAATTGTACTCATTGATGGAATATTTTGTAGCCGAATTTTGAGCCGGCAGCCTAATAATCAAAACATTTATTTAAAATATATTACTTTTATTAATTATATTTATTACTTATTAGCCCTTACGAGGTTAAGTTCAAGGATGTAGACTTCCAATATGTTAAACAAATACATCAGCTGGTAAAAATAGGTCACGACGTCATAAATATTAGCATTTTCACGAAATTCCAAGAAATGCGATGATAATTGTAGGTTGGTGATAAACAGAATATTATATTCTTGACCGCTTTCGCTCTTCAGATACGATTTTAAACAACTCGTTGTAAGATAAATAGGTTATTTTGCTAGATTATAATAAACCTCCCAGAAGCTTGTCTGTCAATCTGTGTAGAGGACTGTGCGTGTTAGGAATATTTCTGTGAACGGAAAATGACTGTGAGCTTTATGAACTTTATGACAGACAAGCTGTGACGTAGAGCGGAATGCCAGGAAAGTAGCAGTAGTTCCATTCTGGTGGGTGGTCTGTCATTTTGAGATTGTCTTCAAGATAACCGCAGATGACTGCTCTTTTAATGTTGTGGATCAGTATGCCAAGAGAAGAATTATTTTGAAACAATTCCAACAGATATTTCTATGGTCGCCTATACAACTTCGTAAGCTGCCACAGTTAAAGTTTTGTTTTGATTAACGAAACCGCTAAAACACATTGGTTTATTAATAATCGGCTATTGGATGTCAAACATTTGGTAATTGTGACATATACTAGTTGTCTTGGAGAAAACCCGCTACATTTTTTTCATTTAGGAAGGGAAGGAAGGCAAGGGAACTGTATTAACATGCCCACATCCTTACGGTTCACCCATGGACTCGGGTTCTGACTTTGCCAGCCCACGATTCCATGGCGGGGAGGGGGGGGGGGGGGGGGTGGGGGGGTGGTGGTGGTTTAGTAAGATGATGGGGACAATTACCAGATTAGGACGGTAAGACCGGGTTCTAAATATCCTAATATAAGGAGGAGTAATTTTACAATTACTATATATCACTAGATATATATATATATATATATATATATATATATATATATATATATATATAAATTTAAAGCGCACCATAAAAAAGGGATTTAGTCCAGGCTATGTTACGTTATATATTATATTATTAGGTGCTAATTTCGATCGGGTTTGTCTAAAATATTATAAATATAATATTATTATTATTAATATAAACATTATAATTATCATTCTTAGGAAGGGATCTTTACCATATCCAGGGCCTGTGCTTATAAAAGTTTTAGGGTTACAATTTGAAATGACATGAGTGTCTCCGACTCTTATTAGAGTCTCGAGTCTAGACTCTAAAGCTTTTATAAGCACCAGGCCTGCTTTATTTTACCTTATACACAGTAATGACGTCGATGAACCATGACAGTTGAAACGGTTAACCAAAATAAATATATAAATAAATAAATTAAAAACAAAATAACAAAAACAACAGCAACAAAACACTTTTTTATATATAAAATGGGTTAAATGTAGTACCATTGAAAAGGAGTTAAGTTCTTTTAAAATTGTAACTCCTAAAAGTGTTAAACAGTGTTAAATTATGATTTAATACAAAATACCTTATAAGTATACATAAATCAGTAAAATAAAGTCATGCTCTGATGATTCTCATTAACTACTTTCTGATTGCTGTTCCAACAAAACAAAATACGTGTTAAAAAGTAATTCGTATTTTATTTAGACATCGACCGAATACGCCCCACAAAGTCAAATGATGAGATTATAATTGTAAAGGGACCACGTTTGTAATTGCTAGGATAATTATCCTTACTTTCTGCTCAGAATCTGCTACTTCAGACTGTAGAATTAAATCGTAATTCAAAACTGCAGATGTTTTCTGTAACAAGAAAAGTATAAATTCCCGTTTAATAGTGAGAGAGAGAGAGAGAGAGAGAGAGAGAGAGAGAGAGAGAGAGAGAGAGAGAGAGAGAGAGAGAGAGAGAGAGAGAGAGAGAGAGTGAGTGAGTGAGAGAGAGTGTGAAAGAGATAGAGACAGAGGATGAATGTATGAATGTTTAACGACACCCCAGCACGAAAATTCACATCGGCTATTAGGTGTCAATCAAAGGTATGCATATGAATAGGATTAAATTAAAAATCAAACTTATTATATACAATTACGCAAAATCACAGTGTACAGAGCTGTGAATAAAACCGCAATACAATACGAATATCAAGGTAAGTATATTTTATAACTGTATAAAAATCTAACATTTTAAAAAACTTTAAAATAAATTCTCTTGATCTTTTATATTTTATATTATTTTGTTTTCCCAATTTATTGAAGAAAAAAAAAATCTCTCTATGATCTTTTATATTTTATACTATTTGGTTTTCCCAATTTATTGAAATATAATTATATCCCTCCATGATCTTTTATATTTTATACTATCTGGTTTTCCCAATTTATTGAAGAAAAAAATATATCTCTCCATGATCTTTTATATTTTATACTACATGTGTATTTTGTTTTCCCAATGATATTCACCTCAGATTTAATTATGTTGCACATCTTATAAAATACATATCATAAATAGTAAACGAACAAACAAACAAACAAACAAACAAACAAACGACTGACTGTCTGACTAACTAAATAACATATCATCATCATCATCATCATCATCATCATCATCATCAAGAACAACATGAACTACAGCAACATTATTATTATTATTATTATTATTAATAAATAAACAAATGAAAGCAATTTCATAAAATCGCCTCGATATGAAGACGTAAATGAGATTAGTGTTAAATATTTCCATTAATTAGGTGTCAGAATGCCGCCGTCCAGAAACGAAGCATTAAAATATTTACCACAGTGTGATGGTGACATCTTACCATTAGCAACTATTGTGATAAAATGTCACCAATAATTTTTAAAACTCTAACAGTTGATTGTTTTTCTGGTATCCGCAAATAGAAGCAGATTCTCAGAGTAACTACTTAATGTCTGTTTTCTTTTCATGTATTATTCCCGCTAAGCGAGACGCGAATATGGAAATTATGAAATATGGATGTCATTGAACACCCATTCACGGAGCTATCAACAGTAATTTAATATAAATGGATCAAGTGTTAACATTTTAGAGATGACACTCGGCTTGGTTTGTCAATTAATCCTGGTTGTGAGTTTTCATACGGTAGCGTGCCAGACATTGCGAACCGCGCGGCCATGTAAGCAGAAGACATTTCTGAGTATTAGGAGAGCTGTCCATTTGATAAATATTACAGAAGCGTTTTGGGAGATCATGTTTTGTTCAGCGCTTGTGATGGCCAGATGTCCGTTTTATTAATGTTACAGAAACAAAACCGCGTTTGTTTAAAAGTGCGGTTAAGATAAAAGCAAACAAAAATAAAGTTTATTGTCTTCCAGACTAATGGTAATATTACCACAAATGGGGTTTTATTTGGTGTAAGGGACCTCAGTTTGTAGAAAGTGTTATAAAAGCCGTATAGTTAAACTGAGGTGCCTTGCACAAAATCAATTCCACTTGGTAAAAAAATTAATGCTAACATTTAAAAAAAAATAAAAAACTGAAGCATATATATAATTTTTAGCATCCACGAACAGTACATATATTATGTTTGGTTGCGTACATTAAAAATAATGAGAGAGAGAGAGAGAGAGAGAGAGAGAGAGAGAGAGAGAGAGAGAGAGAGAGAGAGAGAGAGAGAGAGAGAGAGAGAGAGAGAGAGAGAGAGAGAGAGAGACGGATATACCAACATAGAGGGAAGCTACAGGTAGAGATGAGCAGAATGACACGGAGACAGAAGAAGAGACAATTACTCTTGTATTCAAGAGAGTTTCCTAAATTATGAAGCAAATCATTGGGAATCTTGTAACCACAAAACCGTTTTTCACACCTACATACAAACATACATTCGTACGTACGTACAAAAACTTTTGGCACTTAATTGGTAATGTCTACATGCTGATATATGTACCCTTACGTTGATTGATTGATTGATTGATTGGTTCACTCTCTCATTCATTTATTCAGGCATTCTAATTTTAAATTTTAAACAGCGATACAAACAGTGGGTAAAAACTGTCTGATGAGTTATTTATTCTTTAACTGTCCTGAGTTTGTTGCCATTGCTAACATGTTACCGATTAACAGATACTTTTAACGACTGTAATTACATATTAAATACATGTTTCTGCATAAATAGGTTTTGTATTAATTTGTCAATATATATATATATATATATATATATATATATATATATATTATATAACATTTAGTGAAATATCTTAAAATATCAGTGAAATGAAAGTGTTATCAGTCACTCAGTGACGATAACACATTTTAGAGTGAACTTTTCACTATTTCACTCTAAAATGTGTTATCGTCACTGTAGAAAGTGTTATCTTCACTGTAAAAAAGCCGGAACTATTTTACTCCTGGCATTTTAAAAATAAAGGTAAATTGCTAAAAGTTATATAATAGATAATAAATATTATGATTTCTCTCATCTCGTGAAGTTAGCACTCATATAACACTCGTCGCGCATGCGCGACTCATGAGACATGATTACAAACTTCACTCGATAAGATAAAATTATATTTGACAAAAACATGAAATATCCCCTCTCTCTCTCTCTCTCTCTCTCTCTCTCTCTCTCTCTCTCTCTCTCTTCTCTCTCTCTCTCTCTCTCTCTCTCTCTCTCTCTCTCTCTCTCTCTCTCCATATATTTTTTCGTACGTACGAAATTATTGGGAGACCAAATCCAGATTGAGCTATTTACAAACATTAGAATGACCAGAAACACACCGAATATACAGACACTGATATGCTAAACTAGAAACTATATTTAATATTTAATAGTGTATCACAGTCCGAGACATCTTACGATGGCAGCAAACTCGGGGCAGTCTCTTTAAGATAAGTTAAATACAACATTCCTACCTTTAACTTAAGATAAAAGTTAGAAGTTTGTTTTTTGTTTAATGACACCACTAGAACACATTGTTTGATTAATTATCGGCTATTGGGTGTCAAACATTTGGTAATTGTAACATATAGTTATCAGGATGGAAGGAAGGAAATGGTTTGGAAGGAAGGAAATGGTTTAATTAACGACCCACTCAACACATTTTATTTACGGTTATATGGCGTCGAACATATGGAACCACACAGATATCGAGAGAGGAAACCCGCTGTCGCTACTTCATGGGCTACTCTTTTCGATTAGCAGCAAGGGATCTTTTATATGCACCATCCCATAGACAGGATAGCACATACCACGGTCTTTGGTGTACCAGTCGTGGTGCACTGGCTGGAGCGAGAAATTATTATTATCAGAGGAAACCCGCTACAGTTGTTCCAGTAACAGCAATAGATCTTTTATATGTACTTTCTCACAGACAGGAAAGCACATAGTCATACCACGGCCTTTGACCAATTGGGGTGCACTGGTTGAAACAAGAAAAAAACCACCCAGTTAGTTGAATGGATCCACTGAGGAGGTTTGATCCTGCCACGCAAGGGCCTCAGGCGAACACTCAACCGACTGAGCAAAATCCCGCGTCACCTTTAAGTTAAGTACAATGAACAGACGGCGAGCTAACTGACTGACTGGCTGAATAACGGACGGACGGACGGCACGGACGGACAGACTTAAACAACAAACTAATTAATCTCTCCATTTATAGAAAATAAAATAATTTGCGTCTGTATCGAACTGTCTGCACTGGCACATATACACATACACTATAACATTTAAGTAAACCCATAAATACATCACCAAACATATTTATTTGTTTGTTCCTATTTGTTTTCACCTGCATGCTATTCTCCTCTTCAGACCTATGAATACGCAATACGTGAAATGATATTTCTGCGTGTTTTTAAAAGCATAACTACACAATTACGAAAGGCCAAAACTAACAAACTCCCGACAACAGATTCGGCCCATAAAGAAATCGTCACCGATGAACATTTAACGCCCCTACCGTACCGAGATATTGCTGTCAATCAAGGCAAACAGACAGCTACAATTTGTAAAGTGCTGCCCCCTGTTGGCCGCGCGTGTCGGACGTACTGTTTATGGATTTCACGAACCAACGACGTTCTTATAACACTTTGATTGGCGCGCAAGCAGATAACAGGTTACACATTCTTTTTTTTATAAACATCTTTTATCATCAGGCTGGACTTAGATGTTTGCTTCATTATTATTTGACTTATATATTTATTGATTCTTAGCAAAATTATACTTATTTTATAATTACTTATATCTCGGTAAAGAAAAGTTTGGTTATGAAAGAGAACCATTAACAGGGACAAGTTTGTTGAATTCTGAATTGTTTTCCGCCTGCAAAAATGGACGCCCCGTTCTAAAAACGTTTTATTTGATTTATATCTCAGTAAAGAAAATTAGGTTGTGAAATAGAACCATTAACGGGAACAAGTTTGTCGAATTCTGAATTGTTTTCCTCCTGCAAAAATGGACGCACTGTTATAAAAAATAAAGAAAAAGTACAAGAATAAAAAAGACCACACAACAAGAAATCGTAAAAACTGAAAAAGAATGAAGCCTGTAATTCCAACTGCCAAACGACCATCTTCGTTTAGCATTGAATCACTCATTCGAACTGAAACGGACAAATGTTCCTTACCTAATTTCCAAGCAGACGACATTTTCAGACGACATTTGTTACGAAATACGGATACCGGATCGCGGGTGCCCCCTACCCACCCAGAACTGTTGGCATCATTCAGCAGACACTGCCACGATCAAGCCACAAACGCGCACGCCCTGGCCTTGAGGTCGTGGGGTCTATACTCGCCATCTCTGGATGCAGGGACGTCTCTATGGCCGGGGCAGTACCCCCTAATAGGGCCCGTGTCCGTGAACCCACTTCTTGTGAACAGAACTTTACAGTCTCAGCAACTCCATCCCTGGTTGATGACAAGGCAAAATCACTGTTTCAATTATGCAATTCCAGGTTTGTATAGCAACATATTTCTAGATGACTAGATAACTAGACTAATTTCATAACTAGATAACTAACTACTTAAATAGCATGTTGTGTTGACGTGTAATATTTACTCAATATTTGAAAACTTGACAAAAAATGTGTTATGCTGCCACCTACGTCCCAATTTAACTAAGGTGGTCCCTTTGACAGTATATGAATGTGAAAATCACCAATTAATTGGGTAAATACACTTTTAAAATAGGTCTGAATTGTTCACAAAATATTGATAATTTTAATAAACACAAAACATAATGCGATTGAAAATGAATATTTTAAAATGAATTAAAGGAACCTAAATTAAAATAAAGTTTGTTAAAGATTGTTTTGTTTAACGACACCACTAGAGCACATTGATTAATTAATCATCGGCTATTGGATGTCAAACATTTGGTAATTCTGACACGTAATCATCAGAGAAAACCCGTTACATTTTCCCTAATGTAGCAAGGGATCTTTTATATGCACTTTCCCACATACGGGAAAGCACATACCACGGCCTTTGTCCAGTTATGGTGCACTGGTTGGAACGAGAAAAACCAATCAGCTGAATGGATCCACATATATGGTTCGATCCTGCGACACAAGCGACCACTCATTGAGCTAAATGCCGCCCCGTGATTAATGTATGCGTTTCTTTTGTTGTTCAGTGTATATGCTACAAATAACATTACTTTATGGTTAAATATATTATAATTAAATGACTTCCAGACACAATGTGACCCCTCTGGACCAGTTCCGATCATACAATATTTTAAATAGCAACAGCAACAACAACAACAACAACAACAATAATAATAGTATCTATACCACCACCACCACCAACAACAACAAAAACAACATCAACACCACCACCACCAACAGCAACAAAAAATATCAATACCAGTATCAACAACATCATCATCAACAACATCAGCAGCAGCAATACCAATAATAATAACAACAACAACAACAACAGCAAAACCTGAAATACCTCTATATTAAAGTCTGCTTGTATTGTGAACTGACATATTCATTCATATTTCGTATTAACTGTATGAAAATAATACCTATTCGTTTATATTACAATTACTATTATTTCGATATGTACGAATTGTAAATACACGTGAAGACTTGTAAAACACGAAGAATAGGCTAACCTATTTTAAACGTGAACTATCGTATATAGAGGTAGGTGCTATAATACTACTAATACTACTACTACTACTACTACTACTACTACTAATAGAAGTAATAATAATAATAATAATGGTGGTGGTGGTGGTAGTAGTAGTAGTAGTAGTAGTAGTAGTAGTAGTAGTAATAGTAGTAGTAGTAGTCATGATGATGATTATGATGATGATGATGATGATGATGATGATAATGATGATATGTTATTTAGTTAGTTTTTAGTGAGACAGTTTTTTATAGTTAGTTAGTTTTTAATTACATGTAGTTGGTTAGTTACATGTAATATAATTATTATATTGCACGTTTATTCTACATGCAGTACACATGCAATTTTAGAGATACTGCTTAAATGAAACTGCTACAACAAATCTACATGTGTTTAAAAAGAATCTACATTGTCGATTATTATCTATAAACAATAATTATTATTAATAGACAATAAACATGCAACACTAAGTCTACCATAGACGTTAATTGTTAGTCACATACGCATTGAGACTTGACCATAATTGTAAATGGAGTCTTTTATAACATTTACACATTTTATTTTTGCCAAAAAATATACATTTTGTAGGTATACATATATATTTATATATAAAATAATATAATGTTACCAGTAACACTTAAATATTTATACCACAAAAGAGGATACCTCAAATATATATTATATAAAATATCCACGTGGCCCAATGCATTATTATTTATATGGAAGTAACAATTATATAGAATTAATGAAGATGTAGAAACAACAACCCAAACAAATCCACGCTGTAATAGAATGTAGACGTTAAAGGAGTATACCAGATTGCTAAAGTTGTTTAAAATGTTCCTGACTAACAGACTTTTTAACGAATAAAATTACATATTAAACACTTGTTTTTGCATACAATATTAGTGGCTATATGTTAAATGTGTTTCCGTACATCTTAGTGTTTGTATTAGGTCATATTTCATTTTATTTCCCAATAAATATTTGTTTTCTACGTGCGAAATTATTGGGGGACAAAATCCAGTTTGGAGTACTTGTAAACGCTAGGACGATCAGAAACACGTTGAATATACAGACACTGACCTTCTAAACAGTAATATATATATTTAATATGTAAAACTAGTCGTTAAAAGAATTTATTAACAAAGATCTTATAATGCAGAAACTCAGAATGATCCTTTTAAAAATGCAATACAGCAATTTATGACTAATAAATTACTGTTAATACATTTACATTTACAAATGTATTACTATACAAAAGGCTGTATTAAAATCGGCATATATCGCTTTGCAATAAACGTGAACCTTGTAATGTAATCAATACCTTTACTACAAGACACAATTTGATTTTAGGATGAATAATTAGACCTACACATTGAGGCTATTAATATTGGTTTTAAACATTGTAATTCAACACTATATTGCAAAACGACCCTTTAGACAGATATGTGTGTCGTTTTGCAACAAGCGTGAAATAATCAGTGCTATTATTTGCTAACAGTCGAAATAGTACTGGCGAATTGAATTTAAATAAAAACAGGGATTTTATGATTTTTAAAAAGTAACTATTATGTCCAAAAGACACATTAAAAATACTCCAAATGTGTGTCGTTTTCTCATAAGCACGGATTTAATGGAACTTCGATAATCGATAACATTCATACCACAAATGTATTTTGAGTGAATACCAAGGCTTTCTGTGTTAAGTTGGAGTAAAGTCAGAACTGGAAGATAACTGTTTACTGTAACTATTAAACTATCACTTTTCAATCCATCTATCTTAAAATGTCAACACTTAACTGCTAACAATATCTTTTCACTATTAAATTATGTTTAGAATTGTAGGTGGTATTATTAAATATATTTTGGTGGTGATGGCAAAGTACTTAAATTTATTCTTAGAGGTGAATATTAAACATTATCTTCCATGTAAGGGCTTAAAGAATTGTTTTGTTTAAATTACCATACTTGAAATCATCGTGTTTTCTACATACTTACAGGTATACAGTATATTTTACGACACGACAAACAGAACGCGCGTTTCTTGTTTTATTTTTGTACGTAGACCTAGTAAGAAAACATAACAGTTTTGAGTGTGAAATTAGAGAAGGACTGAATAAATAGATAAACATTGTTTATGGAAGTGCATTTATACGTTTGGACACTGTTTATTTGCCATTTTGAATACCATAGCAACCATATACATTTTTTGTACATGTAATGTAATTATTTTATAAAAGTTATGACTCGTCCCTAATGTTTAAAGTATCAATACTGAGTACAGTTTTAATATTTAAGAATTTAGTATAGATAATTCATTTTACATTGGTTCTTGAGACGCATCATTCTTCAAATTAAATTAGCTTCTATCTCCAATTTAAGTAACATAAACATTCATTGTTAGTTATGGCAAACCTGTGGGACAGTTCCATGTGAACCTTTTAGCTATATAATGTATTAAAAAGATGGCGACAACACTTGTGTGTTGCATCAAAACAATTGCCAATATCCATTGATAAAGAAAAAAACACGAGTTTACTAAAACTGTAGTATCTGTGTTTTGTATTAGTAAAAAATGATATAGATAGCTAGTAGACAGACAGACAGACAGAGAGACAGACAGACAGACAGAAAAAAAGACAAATAGTTTAATAAAATGTGACCTCATTCAAACAAAATTTAAATTTCGCATTTATAAAGATGAGGTGGCGAGATTGTCTCTTTAAAAGACAGTTTATTGTTGTTTTGACATCTGTTACCCAATTACTTATCTCATGTAACATATACATTTATTTATTTTAACTAACACCAATTGCCTTCTTTATGTTGATATCATGTAACATATTTACAGTACTTTACTTCTGTGTGATCTTAACTCATACACGTTTAATATCGCTACTCGAAGATTAGCCGATGGAAGGTTACAAGTAGGGCTTAACAATAAATAATCTGACATTACACACACATGTAACGTGTTTTCTGTATACTGAACAACATAAGAAACGTGAATATTTTAATATTTGTTATTTAGTGAAATATCTTAAAATATCAGTGAAATAAAAGTGTTATCAGGCACTCGGTGACGATAACACATTTTAGAGTGAAAATTTTACTATTTCACTCTAAAATGTGTTATCGTCACTGCAGAAAGTGTTATCTTCACTGTAAGAAAGCCGGAACTATTTTGCTGCTGGCATTTTAAAAATAAAGGAAATTGCCAAAAGTTGTATAATAAATAGAAAATTTCATGTTTTTTTGTCAAATATGACTTATATCTCATCGAGTGAAGTTTGCAATTATATCACACTCGTCGCACAAGCGCGACTCATGAGATATGATTGCAAACTTCACTCGATGAGATTTAAATCATATTTGACAAAAACATGAATATCCTCTGTATCTGTATATTTTATTCATAATAAAATTACTTCGATAACTAGGTTGTCAAAATGAGCTCAAAATGTCCACAAGACATTGGACATTTTAATGGGCACACAAACTAATACGATTCAAACTGAATACTTTAAAATAAATCAACGAAAACTTTCTTTTGTCATTCAGTATATTTGATTGCTGAGATTAATAGAATCATATTATTTAAAGCGTGTGCAATTCGCTGATATAATTTTGAAATTTGGTAAGAGAAGCTCGGACCTCGAGATAAAATACAAAGAAGATGTTAAAAAATTACAAGATCAGAGCATAGAAAACATTATTTAGAAGCAGATGTTTGTTTTGTTTAACGACACAACTAGAGCGCACTTATTTGTTAATCATCGGCTATTGGATGTCAAACATTTGGTAATTTTGACAAATAGTCTTAGAGAGGAAACCCGCTACATTTTTCCATTTAGTAGCAAGGGATCTTTTATACGCACCATCCCACAGACAGGATAGCACATACCACGGCCTTTGATATACCGGTCGTGGTGCACTGGCTGGAACGAGAATTAGCCCAATGGGCCCGTCGACGGGGATCGATCCCAAACCGACCGCACATCAAGCGAGCGCTTTACCACTGAATTACGTCCCGCCCTTATTTCGAAGCATTATTTTGAAACCTTAAACTAAGATCAATTAGCACCTGGTATTTAGAACTGGACGGTATTGAAATTTCAGGTTCGGTATCGTTATCGGTATCGGTATTTTGGGGGTGATTATCGGTACGCTATTCGGTACTGATGCTACTTTAATTTAAATAAAATTAAATTCCAAACACAAGGCTCTCACCTCTCTTCGGTTCAGCCATTTTGCGTTCATTAGATATATTGTTAGTGTACTAAATGGCGGATGACATTTTTCAATAACGAGATTTCAGTATTTTGAGATTTGCTCGGTATGGTAAATCGGTATTGACATGATACCGATACCGAACGGTATATATGGTACACTGCCCAGCTCTAGTGGTATTACTGGCAGAACTAATCGTGACCTATAACGTGATGGTCCAGAAAACGGTAATTCTGATGACACCTTACGTTTGTATACTTTATTTTAAAAGTGCCTTAGCCTTCTGTAAATATTTCCTAAATATTAGAGGAAAAAGGCCTCTTTTTTTTTTTGCAAACAAAAAAAGTTAGTATTTTTAGATAAGACTTAATAATGAATTAAGCAATCACTTATTATTTCTAAGCGTTAATGTATCCAATAATTCTGAAGCCGGGCCAATAAAAGTAAACCCAAACCATGGTAAAGCCTAAAAGTTGTAGAACACAATTTACAAAACATTAAAAACAACAAACCCTCCCTAAACCCCAAACAAAAGAGCAAAGATATACAACAACACTTGGTATTAATGTACAATTATTAGAGTTACAAACAAACAGAAATAAATAAAAATTGATTTTAATTTTCATTGTTACATCTCACTGAATTATTTACCAAACGGTATTTCATTACAATAGGTCATCAACCTTTGTTCATCATCGCTAATCGCAAATTCAAAGGCAATGAAAGTAACGAGGATTTGTGACTGGATGGTGACAAAATGCACCGAGCCTCTAATTATTATCTAGTTGTCATTAATCAAGACTAAATATTCACGCCAAGATCACAGAGGGGGGAATTGGGATTCGGTTCGCTGACTACTTATGATCGATGTACGAAGTCGACTGGTCCAATTAAGGGACATTATCAATATTAACACGATGGTGAATCCATCAGACGGCGACGCCATCTTGGAAAGAGCAGTCCCGCAACAAAAACCTCGCAGATTGCAGGAGGTTATCGCAGAGATTACGCGAGATCACACGACATCCACTAACTACGGAGATGAAAGATAAACGCTCCCAATTGAGCAAATCGTCACTTTGATTCACTTCTCATTGGATTACTGCGTGACGTTGTAGACATCGGCGAAAAGTAATCACCAACAAAACAACATTACCGTGACAGGGGTCGTTAATAACAAACCGGCCTCGGTGGGATCGTGGTTTTGCCATCGAACTACAGGCTGGTAGGTACAGGGTTCGAAACCCGGTACCGGTTCCCACCCAGAGCGAGTTTTAACGGCTTAGTGGGTAGGTGTAACCACTAACAACTAACCCACTGTCCTGGACAGACAGCCCAGATAGCTGAGGTGTGCCCAGGACAGTGTGCTTGAACTTTAATTGGATATAAGCACGAAAATAAGTTAAATTGAACGTTAATAGAGGGCCATACCCTTGGGGGGGGGGGGGGGGGGAGGCAGGAGGCAAGGTGCAGTTGCTCCCCTGAGAATCTCACTTTTTTTCGTGTTTTTTTTTTACTCTAGAAAATAGCATACACATCTCAGTGTTTAATTTGTATAGTGTTTCCTTTGTTTATAAAAAGTAGTGCACCCCCCCCCCCCCCTAGAATTTTGATCAAGGTACGGCCCTGTAACAACAACTCCACGTTATACGAGGTGGTGTTGTGGTGAAGCCATCAGAATTATGGCTTTGAGGTTCTGGGTTCGCCTCCTCCTAGTACCGGCTGCCACCTAAAGCGACTCAATGGTTAGGTGTATAGCCACTACAACGACTTCTCTCCCACTAACCCACTGTCCCGGACAGACAGACCAGATAGCTGAAGTGTGTACCCTGGACATCGTGCTTAAACCTTAATTGGATATAAGAACGAAAATAAGTATAATCAACAATAGCATAAACAAAACAAAATTACCGTAATAGAAGTCGTTAAAAACAACTCCACATTATTTGAGGCGGTCAAAAGTACACAAGTTTACTAAACAAATTACATGTACAAATTAACGGACACCACGCTTTGTGGTTTATAACTTATAGGTGCAGAGATCGTGTCCCAATACCGGCTCTCTAGCACATAATGAGTTAACAACTCGTACGAGAACAGCTGATTGCACAGAAAGCAACGGAATCATAATGGTTGTCTTGTCAAGACAAGACAAGACAAGAATTTTATTCTCATAAACTGCACCGAGTGCAGTATGGAGAAAATATCGGCTATTTCGTACGAGGCACTCGTGTCGTGTGGCGGCGTCTTATGCTAAATACCTAATAGCCATTGATTAAAGGGACATTCCTGAGTTTGCTGCATTGTAAGATATTTCCGACTAATCAAATATTTCTACGATTAAACTTGCATATTAAACATTTTTTATTTATTTTTAATATTAGTGTCTGTATATTCAATGTGTTTCTGATCGTCTTAATATTTGTAAGAAGCCGAAACTGTATTTTGTCTTCAAATAATTTCGTACGTACGAAAAAAAGGTGTTCTTTTTAGGCAATAAAATAAAATTTAACCTAGTACAAATATTGGAACGATCAAAAACACGTGTAATATACAGCCACTAATATTTTATGCAGAAAAATATAATTGATATGTAATTACAATCGTTAAAAAGTCTGTTTGTCAATAACATCTTAAAAATTGCAGCAAACTCAGGAATGTCCCTTTAACATGTGCTGAGGGGTTATTAAGACAATTTCTTTTTCTTTCGACCGAATCTCTTAAAGGCACTAGTTATCAAGTCAGCGTGTTGATACCAACATTCTGAAAACAACACTGGAGACAATTATCAGCTTAAATCCATGGTCATAGTTGATATGTGCTCAATATTTTGATGAAGTGTTATCATCTATTGTGGATTATTTTTTCAATTTCGCGTAGAATTGATTTTTAAGTTTTAAAAACATTTTTACCTTGATATTTGTATTTGTATCCCCCCATATCTCTTTACGCTGTAATTTTGCATATACAATTACATAGTTTTTATTTTAAAGTAAATCATCATAAGAATAATAATATATTTACCATTGTTTCACTTCCAATAGTCAATGCGTATTTTTGTGCCTGGGGTGTCATTAAAAATCCATTCCATTAGTTGATATTAAATTTTGTTTTCGTAATTATTTTTAAAGATTATTAAATGACGAAAAAGGCTCTTGATATTTTCTTTTTTAATATTTTTTTAAAGATTACTAACCATCAAAAAAGCTGTTGAAACTTGCCTTCGTAATTATGTTAAAAATGACTAAACACCTAAAACAGCTGTCGATATTTGGTTTTGTAATTATTTTAAAGATTACTAAACACACACACACACACAAACGGCTGGGAAAAAACAAGCCACAGTCAATGTGGTAGGTTTCGT
The DNA here is from genome assembly GCF_016097555.1 of Gigantopelta aegis. Classification (NCBI taxonomy): domain Eukaryota; kingdom Metazoa; phylum Mollusca; class Gastropoda; order Neomphalida; family Peltospiridae; genus Gigantopelta; species Gigantopelta aegis. The sequence goes on along the minus strand of NC_054708.1, from coordinate 11,577,143 downwards.
GTTTCTACCTCCCTCGACCGCGTTACTGCCGAGGTATGTAACTTGTTGATTAGGGTACATCTCACAAGGTGGTGGAAATAACGTAAATGCATTTCCCAACACGAAGGTACACAGCGGTGCGTCTCTTAACGTTTTTAAAGAGATTTAAATAATCTGTGGGCGTTATTAGGCAGCATTAGCACGTGAAGAGTGACGATCCTTTTATTCCCAGTTTAATTTCCTCCCATTTAGTATGAGCACCACACTTGAAAAAGGAGAAAAGAGCTTTTCATGGGAGAATGGGTCAAAAGAATTTTTTAAAAATCGGGTACACTCGAAGATTCTTAATTTGTTCAGCTGAATTGAGAAACCCACATCGCCGAGCGAGTATCTCCGCCCTAAGTGTCATTGTTGAAACCAATCTATTAACACACACTTAATCTATAATTCATTACAGAAGCGGCGCGGAAATATTGCATACACTTGTCAGTGGTAAAGTAGGTGCCAAGTCCTTTTAGTAAGTAACACGTCCAGATATATGTATTTGTTGTCTTTGAGTTCGTGAGCGCGATCCAAGACCACACGAGTTCAGCCGGGACCACCCGAGTTTATATTCGCTTTTCAAAGCCCTCCATTATGACAAATTAGCGCGACAAAGTGACATCCGGGCAATGATCCATAACTAATTAAAGTAAGTGAAAACGTAAAAAGAAACGAAATAGAAGTAGCCTATATATTTTTTTTGCCAGCAGCCTTAATAGAGTTGTATATTTTCGCTGTTCTGCTATATTATTACTACCACTAAAGAAAATAAAAACATTTAAAAATATTTCTATACAATATTTACACGTAAAAAAATATAAAAGAAATACAACCAAACCCCAGAAGAAGGGGGGGGGGGAGAAGGAAAAGTGCGGCAAAGAAAAAGGTACCGCAAATACGATTAATAGGTCTGAGATGTAACTAAAATAACAAGTGTTTAGGAATGCCACAGTGCATGGACACATTTGTCGGAAGCTAAAGGGGGCGGGATCTAGCTCAGTCGGTAGAGCGCTTGTCTGAGGAGCTTTGGTCACAGGATCGAACCTTCTCAGTGGAACCATTATCTGTTTGTTTTTTCCTGATCCCAGTCAGTACTTCCTGGTAATATAAAAGGCTGTGGTATGTGCTGTCCTCTTTGTAGGAAAATGCATATAAGCATTAACAAATATTTGACATCCAGTAGCCGAGGATTTATTAATCAATATGTTCTAGTGCTGTCGTTAAACAACTAGAACTAGAAACAAGGTGATGTGTTCTCCAGTTTAAAAATATATATCGGCTATTGGATGTAGAATCTGTTGTAGGCCACAGCCGTATAGAATTAGGAACAAGGTGACGTGTTCTCCAGTTTAAAAATAGTCACGACGACTGAGTCTTATTTGGAAGAATTGGTATTAATTCCCGTCAGTGGGCCCATTGGGCTATTTCTCGTTCCAGCCAGTGAACCACGACTGGTATATCAAAAGCCGTGGTATGTGCTATCCTGTATGTTGGATGGTGCATATAAAAGATCACTGGCTATTAATGGGAAAATGTAGCGGGTTTTCTTTTTAAGACTATATGTCAAAATCACCAAATGTTTGACATCCAATAGCCGATGATTAATAAATCAATGTGCTCTAGTGGTGTCGTTAAACAAAACAAACTTTTTTATTTGGAAGACGTTCGCGAGAATTGCATCTATACAAATTAATTTCGAAACTCTGCTACTGCATAGGTTTTTATTCAAACCCATGCAGCGCTACTCGCTAGAATGTCCTGCCAAGATCGCTGTATCATACGTTCATCATTAAACACACGTCGTGTATAATAAACCTCATAAACCATGGTCAGAATCAATTCATACGGAACGAAACGGAAATAGTCGATTATCTTATTGGAGGTAATTATAATACTGATAATATTTGCCATTTTTTAAATAATTCAAGAGTCCAGTTGCTACACCCATATTATTATACGCGACCAAGTACTTATAAATTTAGAGAACTAATGGAGAATAAACGAATTAGTACCCTAAAGAAAATATCATATTTCATAAATATAATAACTAATGAATTCAAACGCCCTTGACCAAACATATTTAACAAAATACTATCATTATCCACTGCACCATATACGAGTTTAACAATCTATTCGTTTATAAGTACTTGGATACCCGTATATCTGTATTAAATATCTGTATTATTACATAATATATTGATGTGCGTGATTGTATATGTTTGTATATGTGTTTGTGAATGTATTGTAATTAATGTATTTACTGTCAACCATCTTGTCACGTGTATATAACAAAATGTTTATGTATATATTCCTCTTATGCCGTTGTGTAACGGCCCGAGTGTAAACGATTATCACTATGTACGTAACGGCAAGCTTGTTGTTAGCGATGTTGAAGATACTTGCGATCTTGACTGTAACTAATTATTTGATTGGCTCTTACTTTTGTTCTTTTGTAATGAGGAATTATTTGATTGGATCAAACAATGTGGTATCTGACTGGGTTATTATTGTATGTGAGTTTCTTTTATTTTATTACCAGGACGTAGCGTAGTTTGGATCTGTGGGCGTGGGTGGGGTCGACTATAAACCTTGCAAACCCCTACAGTTTTCCTTGGTACCTATATGATTAATATAATATGAATAGCTTAATAGTTTACCCTTAGAGGGGGGTTCGGACCCCTCCCAGTCTACGCCTATGTATAATAGGCTAATTCTTTTTTATGTTTTTAAATCCAACGGGTCCAAAAAGTACTCATCGCACTTTGGTTGAAAGTAATGCTCTGCGACTATTAAATGCGTGTCCATTGGTTTAATGTACACAAATGACCCCTCAAAAAACTTCAACCAACGCGTAAATATGTGCCGCTCATTGTGACGTCACACAAGGCCGACAGAAGAAGTAGCGACAAACAAACAACCGCACAATTAGCGCCTCTAATGAGAACCAACGCTCCACAGCTCGATCAACATGGACCCTCCCACCTCAAGATATCTCACTGTTTGCACACGGCCCATCAACGCAGTAATTAATTCAACCAGTCTACGCATTTTTAATTTCCACCATAATGGCGGCTTTATTGACGTGCTTAATTACACAGTTGGCAGCAGACCTTGCCACCAATCTTACGGATAGTACGACAATCAATGTACCAAGTGTTGGTTTATGCAAATCTCACAAAGCACACGTTTAAGCAAACCTTTATCTGCCCGGCATGGCCGTATTGACCCTACACACATACTTGAATGAGTATTATGTCAACTGGACAGTAGGTTCTTTTTTTTCTTTTCTTTTTTTTACTTCTTCATTTCTCTTTTTTGTTTGCCCTGGGAACAGATCTATACTATATCATAGAAGATATAAAGAAGCAATTTAAATATCTTAGGACTCATAGTCGTACGGACTCTCGTTTTTGTTTTTTGTAGGGGGGGAGGGGGGGGGGGGGGCTGGCTTTTGCCCGAATTAAAACGAAAATGTCCGAATCTGCATAACAACATGTATTCATATTTAGCATTACTACCAAACAGCTATGATATATAGGATTGCAAACGAATCACTAGGCTTTTTTTTTTTTTTACATGAATTACAACTAATTTTGAGGGTAGATTGATGGAAATACATGGTGAAAAGGTCTCAGATTTGCACATTTCCCCCGAATATCTGTATAATTTTTGCCCGAATTTAAGGTTTTGCTCCAGGACTAGGGGGCAGTTACGACCCGTGTCCCCTGTCTTGTACGCTTATGGTTAGGGCTGTTCCAAAAATTATCACGGGGGTATATTATTGTGTTATTACTGGTGGATTTGTCGCGACCCACAAGCATACATGATTTAAACACAGTTTAAGTTTGTAGGTTGTAGATGTTTAATGAACAACAAAAGTAACGAGATTATTTTAAAACATGATCAAATTAATTTTGCCTAAAATTTAATTTAATAGAAACAAAAGGTAATGGAATTTTAAGTAAATAAAAAAGAGTAAAGTTTGTTTTATTTAACGACGCCACTAGAGCACATTGATTTTTTTTTATCTTATCATCGGCTATTGGACGTCAAACATATGGTCATTCTGACACTGTATTTTTAGAGGAAACCCGCTGTCGCCACATAGGCTACTCTTTTACGACAGGCAGCAAGGGATCTTTTATTTGCGCTTCCTACAACAGGATAGCACAAACCATGGCCTTTGTTGAACCAGTTATGGATCAATGGTCGGTGCAAGTGGTTTACACCTACTCATTGAGCCTTGCAGAGCATTCACTCAGGCTTTGGAGTCGGCATCTGGATTTAAAAATCCCATGTCTCGACTGGCATCCGAACCCTGTACCTACCAGCCTGTAGACCGATGGCCTAACCACGACGCCACAGAGGCCGGTTTTAAGTAAATAATTTAAAATAAATTATGAAGACAAAAAAATCGTATTTCATTTGTGGTCCAGTACATATTTCAAACGTTTCCTCCTCCATACATAATACATAATTTGCTTGGGCGCAGTTCACTTTAAAAATGGAGGGGATGGGGTGGGGGGTAGACTGGCTCCACTGAATCCGCCTCTGATGTAGCAGTTAACGGTAACCATGGCAATAATTTGTCAACGTTCACATGTTTCAGGCTACACCGACTCCGGGCTTCTCTTCCACCCCTACCGTAAACCAAAGCGAATCCGCACCGCCTTCTCCCCCCACCAGCTGCTCAAACTGGACCGCGCCTTCGACAAGAACCACTATGTGGTGGGACAGGAGCGCAAGGACTTGGCCTCTAAGTTAGGGCTAACAGAAACTCAGGTATGTTTTTATACAATCAGGGTTTCTGCCAGAGGGTAAAACGGGTAAAATGCACCCCCCCCATTTTTTTTGGGGGGGGGGGTATGGCGCTATACCAAAATTTATTTATTTTTAGTTGACCTTTTGACAAAAATTAATGACTCTTATTTTTAAATGATTATAAAACTATTATTTTCATATTTTCATTATGGAAAGAATATATAACCAAGGCGAACAGAGATAAGAAAATGCCTCCGATGGATCCTAAATTCCATTTTCTTTGGCCCTAGAATTATAAAACATTACGGGGCGGGAAGTAGCCCAGTGGTAAAACGCACGCCTGATGCGCGGTCGGTCTAGGATCGATCCCCGTCGGTGTGCCCATTGCGCTATTTCTCGTTCCAGTCAATGCACCATGACTGGTATACCAAAGGCCGTGGTATGTGCTGTCCCATCTGTGGGATGGTGTATATAAAAGATCCCTTGCTACTAATGAAACATGTAGCGGGTTTCCTCTCTATGACTGTTAAAAGGACCATATGTTTGACATCCATTAGCCAATGATTAATAAATCAAAGATATCTTTCTTAGTTTGCTTAAGATGACTGCAAACTAGGAAAGATATATTTGATAAAAGAAATGTGATGAAATAATTTTGAACTATTGTTGAACTATCTTCGTGTTACTGAATTTTATTCTCAATTTTTAATTTTACCTACCTGTGATATTTCTAATTTTTGCACAGTTCTTTACATTGCTTTTTAATTTACCTTTTGAATTTTTATATTGATGTTGATCATCACTTCATTTATTCATTGACCCTAGTTTGACACCCAAGGTCTCGTTAAACATTCATTCATTCATTCATTCATTTCATTTATATATATTGCTTTGTACCACATGCCACTGTTTACCTTACTAATGCCTTTGAAAAAAGAAACATAATATTGTACAATTAAGTTTTACCTGCATGTGAATGTAAATGTGAATGCATACGTAGAAGTCTGTTATATATATATTATGTGTATTTGTAATTTTGTATTTATTTATTTTATAAACAACACCTTAATACTCATGCGCCCTATATCACTAATGTAACCGAATTATGTGTCAATGCTATTTTACGTTATACACGTTGTATACTGACACTATATCTCTGTATATATGTAGATATCATGTGCTCAAGGACCGTTAGGCCTAATGCGAATAAAGTTATATATATACTGATGGAAAGAAATAAGGGAACACATCGAATTGTAGACCAAATTTAATTCACTACTAGCGTAGTAATGTCAGTATTTCATACCAAGTTGTAATGTGGGATTGAATATCTGTAGTGTTGAATGTGCTGCCAATATGTTGCCAGTCAACTTCTGACAATATCAATTGATTTTTGATGCAGTCATTATTTCTTGTTGCTATCTGTGTGATCGTTGATTTCTTTCCACCAGTATATTATGTATATGTGTTATACTGGTGAGTTGTTCAGTTCAACGTCATTAGCGAACTGAAAACATACTGATTAAAGAGACAGTCCTGAGTTTGTTACCATTCTGAAGATGTTGCCGACTAATAGACGTTTTAATGACTGATATTGCATATTAAATATCCCTGCACGCATAAAATATAAGTAGCTTCTTTTAATTAGCAACTGTTCAGCGTTGTAGATATGACACTCAATGAAATAATACATTATAACAGTGTTATAGCTATTCACGTGCTTATATCTAATGAAGGTTCAAGTACGCTGTCTTGGACACACACCTCAGGTATTTGGACTGTCAAAGTTAGTGGATGTTAGTAGAGAGTCGTTAAACTCACTCTGGGTGAGAGCCGATACCGACACGTGAACCCAGTACCTACCAACCTTGTATCTGATGGCTTAGCAACTACACCACCGAGAATATATATATATATATATATATATATATATATATATATATATATATAATTCGCCACCCAATCTTCTATGAAGTTTATCACCTGTGCCACGTCATCGTATCGTATGTCGTGCCCTTTCTCTGACAGACGTGTAGACGACGTTGTCATCAAGCTTTTCTCAGCAGCTGCGGTGACGGTGTTGGTCCTTCAAAGCGATGAGCCACACCACCCTAACGGCAGGGCTATCGAGTCTAACGTAAACTATCTCTTTACAAAGACCCCATTCTGACGGTGGCCTTAAAAACGTTCCCATTCAATGCGTGGAAAACAGCGCTTTTGACGACAAAGTTTACTCAGCCATGTCTATCAAACGTTGGATATTTGTAATTGTATCAGATTGTGCTAAAGCGCTTTACGCCTGTTAATTTACTCACATTTACAAGCCAAATAAGAATAACGTAGACAAACAAAATACTGCATCGCTAAAGATTCAAAGTAATGATTTTGCCGTGACTGCAACAATAACGAGATGTTCTAATCTGAGTTTTTAAAACGTTTTTATCCTATGAAATAGATCGAGTTTCAAACGAAATCATCTAGCTGTTAAATATCACACCGTATAAAATTCGTATTCTACACACGCTCGTGTGATAATGTATACTTATCTATATCTAATGTGCTCGCAGTATCTATTTTCCTGATATGTGTAAAAAAGCCAGATTAATGTATTATATATATATATATATATATATATATATATATATAGAGAGAGAGAGAAGAGAGAGATAGAGAGAGAGAGAGAGAGAGAGAGAGAGAGAGAGAGAGAGAGAGAGAGAGAGAGAGAGAGAGAGAGAGAGAGAGAGAGAGAGAGAGAGAGAGAGAGAGAGAGAGAGAGAGAGAGAGAGAGAGCGAGAGAGAGAGAGAGAATAGGAAGGGAAAAAACAACTCCACATACATTTTCGTCCACAAGTGGTGTGTGTGACCTTACCCCCATCCCCGCGTCCCACCGGTTCCTACTAGATTAAGCCCTAATACAATAAAAATATAATTGTTAATCAATTTGCAGAAATCAACATTAAGTAATTTAGAATATCATCATCATCAGCATGATCATCATTATCATTATCATTATCATTATCATTACCACCACCACCACCACCACCACCACCACCACCACCACCACCACCACCATCATCATAATAATAATAATCATCATCATCACCATCATCATCATTTTGATTTATTATGTGTGGATACCAAGGGCAATGTGTTAAAATTAATATTATTGCTGTACGTTCAGTATGGATTACATGGATTATATAATTAAATATTGCCACGAGGGCAGTCAATTACGGCTGGTAAAATGAGTTTAATGGTGTTGCGACATGTGAGAAACACAAAAAGCTTGCCTAACAACCATTATTCCGCCACTCCATTTTGACACGTAACGTAAACATCTAATTACATTTTAGTCCCGTAAAATAGGATAATCTTGGAAAATCTGGCGCAGATGAAATACTATTTCTCCTAATTCAACAGGAATAGCAGAAGTAATTTCCTCCATAGAAGGATCTAAAATATTTGAACGTGCGTTATTCCGTCGATTTCTACTCAAAAACTCGGAGAAGAAAACTACATAACGGATTTTTCATTAGCCCAGCGCGAAGAAGGTGTATTATTCGTGGTGCAGAGTGGTGTGTATCTGGGATTTAATACGTCCTTAGTTTAGAGGGAAACGTCACGCGCAGTCTTCGCGCCCGTGCATTTGATTTCCGTTTTCTGTATTCCCGAAAGACGTCTTAGGTCGCCTTACAGAATGCGTAGATATGGAAGGGTGTAAATGAGGAAGAGGAGACTAAAGGCAAATAGCTGTACGAGAAACGAAGAAGGGCAAACTGTATTTACCTTTCATATATTACGGTGGTTATATACGTACACCATTAAATGTGATATGCGGTCGAAAGAACCGGAAGGTGTGACGATTCACTTGGGACTAATTTACAACTAGTGAAGATAAAGAGCACGGACTATTTTCTTTAGATATATACGCTTTGGACTACAAGCGAAGATAAAGTGCACGGACTATTTTCTTTAGATTTATACACTTTAGACTACAATTGAAGATAAAGTACACGGACTATTTTCCTTAGTTTGTACGCTTTAGACTACAAGTTAAGATACAGTGCATGAACTATTTTCTTTAGATTTGTACGCTTTGGACTGCAAGTGAAGATAAAATGCAGGCACTATTTTCTTTATATATATATACGCTTTAGACTACAATTGAAGATAAAGTACACGGACTATTTTCTTCAGTTTGTACGCTTTAGACTACAAGTGAAGATAAAGTGCATGAACTATTTTCTTTAGATCTGTACGGTTTAGACTACAATTCAAGATAAAGTACACGGACTATTTGTACGCTTTAGACTACAAGTTAAGATAAGGGGTATGAACTATTTTCTTTAGATTTGTACGCTTTGGACTACAAGTGAAGATAAAATGCAGGCACTGTTTCCTTTAGATATATACTCTTTAGACTACAATTCAAGATAAAGTACACGGACTATTTTCTTTAGACCCGACGCCATATAACCGTAAATAATATGTGTTGAGTGCGTCGTTAAATAAACCATTTCCTATTTTCTTTAGTTTGTACGCTTTAGACTACAAGTTAAGATAAAGTGCATGAACTATTTTCTTTAGATCTGTACGGTTTAGACTACAAGTGAAGATAAAGTGCAGGCACTGTTTACTTTGGATATATACGCTTTAGACTACAATTCAAGATGAAGTACACGGACTATTTTTTTTAGTTTGTACGCTTTAGACTACAAGTTAAGATAAAGTGCATGAACTATTTTCTTTAGATCTGTACGGTTTAGACTACAAGTGAAGATAAAGTGCAGGCACTGTTTACTTTGGATATATACGCTTTAGACTACAATTCAAGATGAAGTACACGGACTATTTTTTTTAGTTTGTACGCTTTAGACTACAAGTTAAGATAAAGTGCATGCACTATTTTCTTTAGATCTGTACGGTTTAGACTACAAGTGAAGATAAAGTGCAGGCACTATTTTCTTTAGATCTGTACAGTTTAGACTACAATTCAAGATAAAGTGCAGTGTCACGTACTAGCAACTATGAAGAACAACATAATTCAGGATATAAACAATAATTTTAATTTACTATAATCTCATAAATATTCACAAATATAACACACCATACCCTTTCATACCACCCATCGATTTCATATTTAACACAATCATTCATTCCCGCATACCATTCACACCCAATTCACAACAATAGTTTACAATATTATGTCGTCACATAATATTGCATAATAGTCCACCAACAAACTATCAATGAATCACACAAGTTGCAAAGTCATGTTATTACACAAGTAACCAGTTCTCAGTCCACGGAGCACATAGTATCTACTTAGATACACCAAACACCGAATTCACCACCTCTCTCAGTTCTCCATCCAGTTTTCCATTGCATCATCTCTTACGAACTAAGAGACCCCTCAACATCACGAAAGACAGCCCTGACTCCGTGACGCACCTCTTGTTATAACTTCCACCGCACCTGGGGCACATCTCACGTAGCATAAAAACTACAACAAAAGATTATTGAAATCACTACATTGTACCACATCCATATTTAACCACATACCCAGTACTAGTTCACATACATACATACATGTATTACACGCTCATAAACTAGTTCAGTTATTAATACATTCAATTAATAATCCATTCCTTTCTTCGTTTACACAAACTCATAATATGCATACAATGTTTAAATACATAAAGATCCACAAACCAACATTTATCTCATATCACATATTTTACAAGCTTTAACATTTCAGCTTAATGTAAAACATATACACATGATTCTACTCACCGCTCTTATACCAGCTTTTAATGTACACCCACATATCTCGTTCCAATATATTTTTCCAAACGTCTCTACCAAAGAATGTGTTACCAGTGACCAGTACACTACACCACACTGCTTTTATTCACCAAAACTACTCACACCCAAGCTCCCAAAGCATGCACCACACAGTATTTCATACCCACACTCTACAGTCATTCTCAACAACTACAAGCCAAGCTACAGCTCTATTGTTCTATTGCATTAATAGTAACGCACAAGGCTGTCAATAATTATACACCAAGCTATTTCTGACTTCTAATGCTACATTGCCTCAGCTACACAAAACATACTGACAAAGTGAACAGTGACAATGTAGCTCAATACAAAAAATAATAATAATAATTTACAAAATACATTTGACTTGTGACATGCAGGCACTATTTTCTTTAGATCTGTACGGTTTAGACTACAAATTAAGATAAGGAGTATGAACTATTATCTTTAGATTTGTACATATTTCCGTGCTTATATCCAATTGAGGTTTAAGCATGCTGTTCTGGGCACACACCTCAGCTATCTGGGCTGTCTTCCCAGGACAGTGGGTTAGTTGTTAATTGTTAATGGTTTGCGACTAAGTCGGTGTAATGTTTAATGTGTGGTGCATGTTCTACATCCAGCTACGATCTATATACATGTACAACTCAAGTCATAACTAACGAGACGTTATAAACATCGGTCGTCGGTTACAAACATGATCGAAAGTTGTGAAAAGAAAGTTTGATTTTCCCCTGTAACAGATGGGCGAATATGTCACGTTTCGTACTTTAATCTGTATGTACTTTAAGCAAGTGACGTCGCAATGATTGCATTACCTTTGAACTGCGTGTTTAAATCACTTGTTCCTGTCCCGAGCCAGGGCCCCGATCATATCGGAGGTCGGACTCTGCATGAGCGTGTTCGAAACCCTAGTGATATATGAGCACGTTAAACTAGTTACCTAGCTACCTAAATCACTCGTCTGTTCTAGACGTTATACACATTATGTATCATGTAGTGTCAGGAAGGAAGGATTTGTTTTATTTAACGACGCACTTAACACATTATATTTACGGTTATATGGCGTCAGACATATGGTTAAGGACCACAGATATATCGAGACAAGGTAGTACTTACCAAGGCCTTTGATATGCCACATATGCACTGGCTGGAACGAGAAATAGCCCAATGGGCCCACAGACGGGGATCAATCCCAGACCGATCGCGCATCAAGCGAGCGCTTTACCACTGGGCTACGTCCCGCTATCTAGTGTCAGGAGAGAAGTCTTCCTCCATGTACTGAACAACTTTCTGGACGGTGTCACGACTGGACTGGGTACGTAGGAAGGAGGAGGCAGGGCGGGGATCGAACGTCAGCGGTTTAGGATTGCTTTAGGGTGTAGGCGATTTCGGTCGTAGGCATGGGTTTTGGCTAGGTTGGACTGGCCTCCCATCCCTTCCCAACAATTTCACCACACAGAAACCCTGAATACAAATGGACACTCATCAAACCGTTATTGCTACACTCATTCCAGTTTATTCCAACCAGTGCACCACAACTGGGCAAAGGCCGTGGTATGTGCTTTCCTGTCTGTGGGAAAGTGCATATAAAAGATCCCTTTCTGCATTAGGAAAAATGTAACGGGTTTTCTGTGATGACTACGAGTCAGAATTACCAAATGTTTGACATCCAATAGCCGATGATTAATTAATCAATGTACTCCACTGGTGTCGTTAAACAAAACAAACTTTTTTATTCCAATTTCCATTTCAAAAACTTGACCGTGATCAAAGTATCGGTTATAGGATAACACCAAGGCGTAACCGATACGGGACCTGACCAATCGTTCGCGACTACCTGCATGTATGTAAATAAGTACCTATTACCCTACCAATAAATCAACCTACACACCTACGTGCATGCATACATATTACATACATTAGTACCTACATACCTAGAAACCTACCTACATACCTACAAATCAACCTACATACATACCCACCCACCTAGCTGCCTGGAATTTCTTGTGATTTTCTGATATGACAACAGCGCTATAGTATCTATTTTTAAAGTGTATTTCTATCCAATAGAACATACTCTTATCATGAAATGTGTTGTGTTGGGTGTTTCAGGTGAATTACTCACAATTAGATAGTAGTTTAACATAAAATCATGGTCTCGTAACGTAGATTACTTTGAGTGTGTACTGTTAGTTGCCCAAAATTAGTATTGTCAACATAACAAAAGCTGAGTTCTATGTCTGTCTATTTTTTTAGGTAAAAGTTTGGTTTCAAAACCGAAGAACCAAATACAAGCGCGTGAAAACAGAAGACGAATCGAGTGTGCCCCATCGACACTGTGGCCAGTCAGAAATATGTGAAAGAGAGAATGACGAAACAGTTGACAGTGATAACCCAGACGAAGACAATCATATTGACGTTTCTTAGGTTTCACACTCACGAAGTTACGTCCCTTTACCCACCATGTTGAAAAGCGAAACATACCACTTTAGTCATCATGATTATTCGTCAGTTTGTTCTGATTTTTACCTAGTACTAATTTAACTACTTCGCTTTGAATTCCAATGCATTTAAGATGAATACCTCTAACGTATCTATATTTAAATATGATTTATACATTTTCCCACGAAATCTTATTCTCAAAGATATTAGATTTTGCTTTTGTATCCCATTACCTTCTTCCCTTCCTATCGTTTGATTTCTCGTTCTAACCAGTGCAACACGACTTGTATATCAAAGGCCGTGATATGTGTTATCCTGTCTGTGGGATGGTGCATATAAAAGATCCCTTATTATTAAAGGAAAAATGTAGCGGGTTTCCTCTCTAAGACTATATGTCAGAATTACCAAGTGTTTGACATCCAACAGCCGATGATTAATACATCAATGTGCTCTAGTGGTGTCGTTAAACAAAATAAAGATACTATTCCTCTCGCTTGTTTCCATCTTATTTGTTCCTGATCTCGCAGGTTATCGTATCTTTCTACTTCTCTTGGTGTCCACCTCCATATTCCAGTCCTTGTCTATCCAACAGAGACAGGTGCTTATTTCAAAACAAAATTGTATAAAATGGAATGTAACTTTTACGTTTGTGCCTCAGTTTGTATATTATGTTTGGACATAAATACTCTCACTCTGCATACGCTACGCAAAGTAAATGCATTGAATGTTGCTGTGTAATTAACGACCTCATTAAAATACCCAGACAACAATGGTATAATCAGACAATAAAGCATTAATGCATGGATTGAAAGTACCACGTTTAATTTGTCATCAAGTAAATTCTTACACAGTGAACCGTTTTGTTCTTGCCTGTTTGTATAACATGTCGATATGTCGATACATTATTTACTATCAAATCGTAGTTTGTTTAGTTTTTGTGTGAAAATAGTATGTTTTGAAAAGAAAGGAATGTTCCATCCATCCTTCCTTCCTTCCATCCATCTCAGTGGGCCCATTATCTGTGTTCCTCCGTCCCAACCAGTTCCCTGCGACTGGTATATCAAAGGCCGTGGTATGTGTTGTCCTGTCTGTGGAAAAGCGAATATAAAATATATTTTGCTACTAATGGGAAAATGTAGACAGATTTCCTATCTAAGATTATATGTCAGAATGACCAAATGTTTGACATGTAAGAGCCGTTGGTGAATAAATCAAGGTGCTCTAGTGGTGTCGTTAAACAAAACAAACAAACTTTTTCAGCATCAGGTCTCCCCCTCCCCTCTCCCAAACAACTGAAAGTCATTCCCTTCCGCCTTCCTTATTCTCGGCTTGACTGCGGACGTAGAACCACGACTGGTATATCAAAGGCCGTGGTATGTAATATCCTGTATGTGGGAAAGCGCATATAAGATATCCCTTGCTACTAATGGAAACATTTAGCGGGTTTCCTCTGAGACTACACGTATAATATTATGTCAGAATTACCAAATGTTTGACATCCAATAGCCGATGATTAATTAATCAATGTGCTCTAGTGGTGTCGTTAAACAAAACAGACTTTTGTTTTAATTCTCAGGTCTCCCCCTCCCGGCCATTCGAAAGTCATAGTTTCCGCCTTCCGTATTCTCGGCTTTACTACTGCGGACGTAATTTTCCAACTGAGCGGAATGCCTGTATATAAAAATATGGGAACAACTACCAGGCTACGATATTCCAAGACAGCCAAGTTGAGTGCCCTAGTGGGCGGACCTCGTAACTACACTGTGACGGCCCACCTAAAACTCGCTCCAACGGCTGGGATGAATTTTAGCGAGACCGTCAGTGTACGAGAACGGACTTCATACACATAGCAAACAAATAAAAAAAGAGTATTTGGTTATGAAGGCGGGCATGTATTTACTAGGTGTAATTAATTGCCCTATTTGTCGTTGTAATCCGGGTCTTGTCCCGCCGGCTGATAATGTCTCGATGGAGGGGCCGCCATTATAAGTAATCTACCAAGTTGATACATTCAGCACGACCCGGCCGCTCTATCAATTTCCGATTTTGACAGCAATATTGTTGTAGTATTTCGCCACTGTTCACAATTTCTTGGGTAAGAAAGGAAGCAATCTGTGGCTGGGGTAATTTCTGTTTTGTGTAAAAGCTTGTCAACTGGAAATTATAAGGTAATCGTGAAAGAAGTGATACCCGTCTGGGCGCGGCATAATGGGTAGTCGTCCCCAACACAGTTGTGACACTAAACATTCTGCTGATTTATTCCCCAGCCCGAGTTGCCAGTGAATCGGTCTCCATTGACAGCGCACCAAGCTGTATAATTGGACTTCATTCACATGGGAAGAGAACAAGAAAATATGTCTTCCCTAATGTGGTTACCTGCCCACACACCACCACCACCCAATAACTTACTCTACGATCGTAATTGTGAGAAGTGAGAGAGGAAAGGAAGGCAGAGAGAGAATGGGAGGCATGGATGGAGAGAGAGAGAGAGAGAGAGAGAGAGAGAGAGAGAGAGAGAGAGAGAGAGAGAGAGAGAGAGAGAGAGAGAGAGAGAGATAAACGACTATACCAACATAGAGAGAAGCTACAGATAGAGAGAGGGGAGGGAAGGAGGGAGGGAGAGAGAGAAAGGGGAGGGAGGGAGAGGTAGAGAGAGAGACCGAGAGAGAGAGAGAGAGAGAGAGAGAGAGAGAGAGAGAGAGAGAGAGAGAGAGAGAGAGAGAGGAGACACAGAGAGAGATACACGACTATACCAACATAAAGAGAAGCTACAGATAGAGAGAGGGGAGGGAGGGAGGGAGAGAGAGGGAGGGAGGAAGGGAGAGAGAGAGAGAGAAAGGGGAGGGAGGGAGAGGTAGAGAGAGATAGAGAGACCGAGAGAGAGAGAGAGACAGAGAGAGAGAGAGAGAGAGAGAGAGAGAGAGAGAGAGAGAGAGAGAGAGAGAGAGAGAGAGAGAGAGAGAGAGAGAGAGAGAGGAGACACAGAGAGAGATACACGACTATACCAACATAAAGAGAAGCTACAGATAGAGAGAGGGGAGGGAGGGTGGGAGAGAGAGGGAGGGAGGAAGGGAGAGAGAGAGAGAGAGAAAGGGAAGGGGAGGGAGGGAGAGGTAGAGAAAGAGAGAGAGAGAGAGAGAGAGAGAGAGAGAGAGAGAGAGAGAGAGAGAGAGAGAGAGAGAGGGGGGGGGGAGACGGAGAGAGAGAGACAGAGAGAGAGATACATGGATATACCAACATAGAGAGAAGCTACAGATAGAGATGAGGAGAAAGTCACGGAGACGAGGAGACAGACAGAAGAAAAGTAGAAACAGAGGCAAAGAGAGCGAAATACAGAGACAAAGAGCGATAGGGACAAGGGAGGGATCGAGGTAGAGACTTGTTATATTAATTGTGCTATTAAACAATATAGATTGTTACCTAAGCAGTATTTCAGGAACGACCAAATAGACTGCACTCTGAGCGAACCAACTAAAACAAGTCTAATTTCCATGTATAGGTTGACACAACCATTCAGTTTTGCCTGCGTTTCAAACAATTATTATGCAGGCACGGCGAAAGCAAGTAGACATGGGGGTGAGGGATTGAGGTGGGGGGGGGGGGCTGACTGAGATCTAGGACGCAAAATTCCCCCATAAAATTTCGAAAACTAGATGTCGTGAACTGCAATTTCCTGTATTCTACAAGTAAAATTCATCATGACAAATGCTGGTAAATGCAGTACTACTTAAATGCATTTTTTCATGAAGATTTACTACCAATAATATTTTTCATTCCGAATTATTAGCCCCCCGCCCAGCCCAACCCTTCTCCGCCATGCCTGCTATATGTAAGAATATCATAATATGTAAAATTACTGTAATTATTAAGTTGTAAAACGTGTGCCTAATCCATTTGTTTTTCAAAATCAATATATTCTATTTTTCAAAGTAGGACAATATCGAGAGAGCTGCGTGACTGTTAATTGTAGAACGTACTACCCCATGCAAATCAACATACACTGACCAAGACAATTTTTGTTTTTCACCTTTCTGTCAGAGCACCGCCTCATGTTACTGTTATATAAGTGGCAGAATACCACATGCTATTCCTCCGCCTGTTACCGGCCCCGGTCGGACTACTGATGCTCCCTTGCACCAGCCAGTACAGGCGGTCCCCCCTCCAACCCACCTCACCCCTTTCCTGTCCTGGGTAGAGGAGCCAACCGAGACCGGCACCTGTGGCCAGGACAGGCGTGCGCTACAACAGCTTGTTCGGAATGTGCATGTTAAACACTCTGACCTGACCTGACCTGACCTGACATGCTATTAACATAAAACCAATGGGCTAATTAGATACTACAGAGGTCAGTCTATTTGTAATCATCAATAATAATAATAAAAAAGTTTTAAAAAAGCATTTCAATATTTTATATTATTGTTTTAATGAAAAGCTATTTTCAAAACCGGACTGTATTAAGCTGCTGTAACAAGTAACTACACGACAAATGGTTACGTCAATTAGTTTTGTCTTTTAAACGTTTTTGTTTTGCTAGTTCCACATTCTGCCTTTATTACGAAAAGAATAATAGTTTAAAATTCATTTAATGAAACATTTTACTAACAAAGTTTACAAAATAAACCATATTCAATGAAACATTAAACTGACGAGATCACACGTTAATCGGAATCAAATCAAACTTTCTTGTCAGTGAAGAGAAGAAAAAAATTATCACTGACATGAAAAATAACACGCAGTTGGAAACAAACATCCTAAGTGACCTCGCGATTCGTGTCAGATAAATCGATTTCCACAAAAAGAACATCAATTTCACGCTAAAGTCATAATGTAACCACACTGCAAGCACTGCTACAACATCCCGCAACTGAAACCAACAACCAAACCTCGCATGGCACGGCTGCCGGAAGTAGGGGTCGATTTCCTACTGGGTTAAATGACCGACTTGTCTAATTTCCCTCCGAACGCTAAGGTCGGTGCGGGAAAACGCAACGTATGCCCCCTCTCAGAAATCAAATATATTATTGAGATAGCTATTTTTTTCTTTAATTTCGCGATTGCTAGCAGTTCATTTCAGGCCAGCGAAAACTTAAATGTCTAGAAAACTAATTACTTTAGTTTCTTGTTTCACGCGCCATTGAAAAAATGATGAACGCAATTACAACCAGAAATAGGATGATTATCATTGCATTACGAGGATAATAATTTTTATTTTCTTCACAGATTAATATAATTCGGCAAGAAAGCCAGTAGCGGTCGCCTAGACTTATTTAGGGCTATTTTTGTGATGAAATAAAACCAAAACATGTTACACGTAATTTATTGAAGAGAAAAAAAATCTGAATTTGTTTCTGCTTTCTTCTGAACAATCCCCTGCGCGTTCTGTAACCTCACCGTGGTGCAGAGGTGTAACATTCTCTTTGAGAATGGCCAATACAGCACACAATTAAAATTTTGAGTAAAAGTCAGTATCTATCTGTGATATTTGTATTTTTACACAGTTTTTTACACTGTTTTTATGTAACTGTTGGATTTTTATATTGATGTTGATCATAAATTTTTTTTCCCCATTTACCATAGTTTGACACCCAATAGCCGATGTATTTTTCGTGCTGGGGTGTCGTTAAACATTCATTCATTCATTCATTCATTCATTCATTCATTCATTCATTCATTCATTCATTCATTCATTCATTCTTCTGAACAAAAATATTATATTCATTAGTTCTTTTATAGAACAAATAAAACAAAAACCACGAAAACGTGAATAGTGTCACCAAGGCAGACGTGCTTGAACCTTAAGTGGATGCAAGCTCGTGTCAAATGGATGATTGAGTGATTAAAATGAACAAAATAAACTAAAACGTGTGTGCTTGATTGTTCGTACGACTGAACAGTCAAGCACAAACCGTTTAGTTTATTTTGTCTTAATCATACAGTACAGTAAAGTACACTTATAACGAACTTGCTTAGAACGAATTACTGCATAAAACGAACTGACGGTAAAGTCCCGTTTTATCTCCCTATACATTAATAACCAATGTAATCAATTATGTACAACGAACTACTGCTATAACGAGCTAACTATCATGGTCTCTTCCAGTTCGTTATAAGAGTACTTTTATGTATATAAATATAGTATTTATTGTTCATGTATTACTATAGTAATATAAAAAAACAATACTAAATATACTGAATGCTTCAGGGGTATATACCACCAAATCAAATCCCATAGACGACAATAAAAACATATGTGACTAAACCTCCTACCTGCAGCATATCAATCGACATATACATCGCGGATATAAATGTTACCACCCCTCACCCTTAAAATGAATCAGAAAAATGTGGGTCAAACTGCTCATTTCAGAGATAACGGGTAGCGTCTATGACTACCCTAGTTCCGCAATTTCTTTTTTTTAAATTGCTACTTTTTGATTTTGCTGGTACCCTATAGTACCCTCCACGCACAAGGCTACTTGAAACAGTGGTACTGGATGAAATAACATTGTATACATTTTTTTGCCTGATTGAAACTAATTTAAACTTGTGCCCACCCCTTAGATCCGACATTGAATACTTTATAAATCCATGGTTTGCCTAGCCACGTGCGCTATGTAGAACCCCTAGAGTCAATGCCACAGCTACAATAACAAGTCCAGAAGAGAATGAGTGTAGGGGATGGGGTTGTATTAAAACAACTTTTTAGATTTTACATGTCAGTTTAACTATCGGGTATCGCTCCTGGGTACTGCTGACCAATCACAGCTGGTACATTTGTGTTTATCTAAACGAACACTCAATAATTATGACCGTATACCCGGATAAGCGATCAGGAATTTAAAGTTAAACACTTTATCCCTGTGATTAATCTAATGACTGCGTCATAATCACGTGCAGGTGTTCCGTCGCTGGGAACTACTTCCGAACGGTCAAACTCCAAGTAGTGCATGCTTAAGGTGCGTTCTCACGATATAAATTACATTAACGATATCTATCACGGGATTTGATTGGTCAATACCTTACAAAAAAAACCTGCAGAGAAAAAAGATATTTTAAATAATTTAACTCCTTCACAGCTTAAATAATCCAACAAAAGTCTTTACGACTTAAATGTACATTCAGTATAGCTCTTCCGGAAGATACAAATCGTTACTAAACATCACATTGCGTGAGCACGCCTTTACCGTTTTGTTTAGAGTTTGGTGGTTTAGTAAATGTATCTTTATTTTCTTGAAGATGATACACTTCTCTACTTTACTGCTTAGAAAGGTATAATAATATTTTCTCGCCAAACGGAAGTGTTTTTTGGTTTATCGCCGGCCCGTCGTACACGTGTGACTTTTAGTAGTAATAAGACGATATTGTTTCCGAATCACGGTCTCCGGTTACCATGACCACCACGCCATAATTTCATCTGTGGCTTTAAAGACAATGGGTCCCCCATGTTTCAACCCTCGCTAGAGTCTCGTTTGTCTTTTTATTTCCCCGCCTCGAACTCCGCCACCCATCCTCAAACAAAACAACGAAACGATATCACTTTAAAATGAGTCCATAAAAATGACCAGTCATGGCTATATATTTAAAAGCAAATGTCTCGCTTTTCGAGAACATTACATCTTCATTACTGTAAAAGAACAAACGCAGCTAAAGATTTAATAATAAAATTCGTGTGTTTACGCCTTCAGCAGTTCGCAGTTATGGGTGCAATGATACGGTCATAATCGTATTGCGATATATTGTGATACACTAAATCCGTGTTGCAATATATAAATATAGAGCAGAAGTGCTATACGAAATTTGTGAAACGAGTTTGGGAATTATTTTATACTCCGAGCGAGAGCGAGGTGTATAAACAATTCCCAAAAGAGTTTCATAAATTTCGAAAGGCACTCCTGCGAATATTATAATTTATTTATTATCCACAAAGTCTGAATTAAGACACACGTTCAATATGATTGTAATCGCTTCACAATCGATGTTAATAACGTTCAGCGATATCAATTACAGTGACGTTGAATGATGTTAATTTCAGAAACAGTCGCAAAGTTTGAAGCTGTTATAGCGACTCGTGACGTCAGAAGTGTGCAATAACAGTTTTCATAGTATTGTTATAACCAATGCTATAAAGATAACGTGGGAAATACAGTATTTATATAACTGTTCATTGTAGACCATATGGGTAATAAATTGTAATATATACCTAATCCAGTGAAAAAGCATCAGTCAGATTTATGATTGTAAAAAGTATAAGAGAAGAAACGAAATATATATAAATTTAACTGATTTTGCATATTATAACTGAATGTATTCTGGTAGGCAATAAATAACTCAAAATTGTATACAAGGTTTAGATCAATGTGTGTTTTATAGTAACCCCACACACGCGATAGCAATAACCACTGAACACTGGATGGTGCGTTTTGATTGAAGTTCACTATAGCTGCTATTATTTAATATTTTATATTTCTTTTTTAAATGAAAGCAGAAGGTATAAACTTTGTTTATTGGTTACAGTTGAAATGATAAATCATTTAGTCCATTTTCTGCATCAAGAAAATGAGCAGGTCTGCTACTTTTGATTTATTTAAATCACGGTATGTTTTAGTGGAACGATATTAGTGAGTCCATTTGATTATTTCTCGTCCCAGCCAGTGTAACAAAGACCATAGTATACATTATCCTGTCTGTAGGATGCTGCACGTAAAATAACTCTCGGAAAGAGTAGCCCATAGAATAGCGACAGTGGGTTTCCTCTCTCAATATCTATGTGGTTCTTAACCATATTTCCGACGTCATATAACTGTAAATAAAAAATATGTTGAGTTTTGTTAAATAAATTATTCTTTTCTTCCATTATTTCTTTATTTACATATGACAAACACGCTGGAAAGGACTATATTAAACTAATCCAGTTTTATACTATTATTATAAAGGTGCTCTATACTATTAAAGGGACATACCCTAGTTTCAACCCGTGAAAATTAACACTAACTTTATTTAATCTACAAACCTATAACACATTTGAATAAAGTTACAATAGAGTGAAACATGAGCCTGTGACTTTGAAATGGTGAAATACCCTCTTAAAATAGACTAAAACTTGACTCCATAAGTGTTACTTCTCAAACGCACGTGCGTTTTTAAAAATATGAGAAATGCATTTTGTGACATTAAAAACACCAGGATGACAAATAACATTTCGAATGTACGGAATTGATAATCTAAACAATAAAATCTTAAGTAAAGTATGATTTAAGTTATGAAAAACGGTTACAACAGTCAAAAATATGCGTTAGTGTTTAAAAACTAGGGTATGTCCCTTTAAAGTGAGAGTTCCTAAAGGCACTGTCCTGAGTTTGCTGCCATTGTAAGTTGTTTCCGTCTGACAGATCCTTTTTGACGACTAAGATTACATATTAAATACATTTTCCTGTTTAGAATATCAGTGTCTGTATTGTTTTAAGTTATTAAAACTTATCAGCATAACAATGTACAACAGAATAATAAATATATATAGGATACGTACATATACGTATATTACAAACACATAAGATATTACAGACACTGATATTCTAAACAAGAAATAAAATGTAGTTGATATGTAATTTAGTCACCAAAAAGGCTTTGTTAGTCGGAAACATCATACAATGATCGCAAACTCGAGACAGTCATTTCAAATGGGATTTCTGTATGTGCTTCTAAGCATATTAATGCTGGCTGGCTAATTTTAACATGCTCATATACCACTAAGGTTTCGAGCATGTCTATCTCGAGTCCTGTCTCTGGATAGCCAGGGGCTTCACTCGGGACAGAATTCATAGTAATGCGTTGGGGACTTATAGATGGTAAGCGACACTATTTTATGGCTGTAAATACCCCAGGTAGTACTACAACAGCCAATCAGATCATTACACACTTAAGGCACATCTTGTCCGAATCAACTGACAGACAAAAAAAGAAGAAGCTCGACTAGCTAGGCTAATATAATGTATGTATCTGATAATATAATACACGCCGCGTGACTGGAGATCTTGTGGGGTGAAGTCTGTTTTTAAATTAGACATAATCTTTACCTTTCTTTGTGTTGGCTGGCCTCAGATCAGTGCCATTAGCATGACTGAACCGTGTATCGTGTGTCAAAAACAACTCGTCGAGGGTACAACACTGCGACAGGTCCCCAACCAACACCCAGTCAATCGCATTCAAATAGATCTTGCCTCCGTGGTCACGTTGTCTCCCCTTTGTTGAATCTCCTGAAAAACTGGACAGCGATTGTTTCCGAAGGTATTAAATCTCCCAGCTGTCAAAACATGCTACAAACTTGTCATCTATTGACAAACAGATACAGTCATTGTGGAGTGAAATAGAAAAATTGTGGGCTGAAGAAAAACCTCGCAAGTTATGCGATATCATGGGCGGAGGTCACCACCCCTTGGATTCGCCGTTCTGCACTGCTGCTGAAAGGGTGTTAGGGAGGTGTAAAAAGAACTATTCCCCACCTAGAGTCACTGCATCCACACTGCATCGATTCCCCACCTAGATTCATTCTCTGCCTCCACAGTGTTGAGAGGGTGTTAGGGAGGTGTAAAAAGATCAATTCCCCACCTAGATCTATTTTCTGCCCGCAGTGTTGAGAGGGTGTTAGGGAGGTGTAAAAAGATCGATTTCCCACCTAGATTCATTCTCTGCCTCCACTGTGCTGAGAGGGTGTTAGGGAGGTGTATAAAGATCGATTCCCCACCTAGATTCATTCCCTGCCTCCACTGTGCTGAGAGGGTGTTAGGGAGGTGTAAAAAGATCGATTCCCCGCCTAGATTCCTTGTATCCACAGTGCTGAGAGGGTGTTAGGGAGGTGTAAAAAGATCGATTCCCCACCTAGATGCCCTGCATCCACACTGTTGAGAGCCAGGAACGATGGGTTGTCCCTGTTATAGATGGAACAAATGAACATGACATGCGATCTGTTGTAATCAGGTAAATGTTGTCAATAGGATCTCTTAACCCGTTCTGGCGAAACTGTTTTAATGAAAATATTATGTCAATTTCATGTTCACCCAAATGAATGGATAAATGAATGAATGGATAGATGAATGAATGAATGAATGAATGTATGAATGTATGAATGAATGAATGAATGAATGAATGGATGGATAAATGAATGAATGGATAGATGGATGGATGGATGAATTAATGAATAGATGAAATAATAAATAGATGCATTGAACGAATAGATGAATGGAAAAATGGATCATGTAAGGATGAATGACTATAAAATGACTGGATGGATGGATGGACGGACGAGTAAATGGATTGGCGATGACGATGGATGGATAAATGAAAGAATAAATAGATAAATAAATGATTGAATGAATGAGTGAATGGATGAATGAGCCTAACGGACGAACGAAAGAACGGACGCACGAACAAACTTATGAATGAATGAATGAATGAATGAACATAACGACATTTCTGTAAGGAAAACAAACAAAACTCATCGGAAATACGTGAAACATTAGTTTTTGGAAATTTAGCAATGCCGCAACATGTATGCTTTTTTTTCTTTTCTTAAACAGGTTATGAAAGTAGTCCCAAATGTGTCTAAATACAAATTATGATAACTCGATTCACTCTGGTTATACACAGTCACTGGGGCAGACCCGTATATTGAACAATAAAAGGATTATGTGTAAAAATGCAGCAATACACACGCTCCAGTAGGTCCACATTGAACCCGCTCTATGTAATTAACATTTAGAAATGTGAAAAAAATGAGAGAGAAAAAAAAAAGGAGGAAAAAAAGGGGAGAAGAAAGAACTTTACGCGGTATGAAGATGTGTGAAGTGTTGAGGTAATGGGTCATAAGTAAAAAGATATACATGTGGAAAATAGATAGGTGTAGAAACATATTATGTGATGTTGAATAGGAAATATGGATGAATGCATGATGGATAAATGGATGGATAGACTGACGGATGAATAAATAATTGGAAAGAAGTAAGGACGGACTGGTTTACAAATGTGGCTGAATCGATTTATATACACAAATCAATATGAATCCATGAATGAATTGATCATTGATTAAATTAATGCTAAATACTGAATGAATGAATGAATGAATGAATGAATAAATGAATGAATAAACTGATCTAGACTAAATGATCGAATTAAATAGATTACAATGGATTGCGCTTAGATGTTTGTGTAAGACTTTTTATTATATACATTAATTGATGGATCATCGATTTATTATGAATGTAGGGGAGGTAATTGATTTATTATGAATGGAGGTGGAAAGTCGTCGATTTATTTCGAATGGGGGCGAGGGCGAAAAGTCTCCTGTTTTCTCCTGACAATACCAATTTTGTCTGGGGCAATAAAAGTTTTTTAATTTTGTTTTTAAATGAATGTAGGGGAGGTGGAATGTCATAGATTTATTATAAATGTTGGAGTTGGAGGAGGTACATGGGGGGGGGGGGGGGAAGATCTATGCGTCAGATTTACACTCATCGTGTCACAAAGTAAATTTATCTATCAGATCTTTTTTCCTTTTCCACTGCAAACGATCTCACCGCATCGTACTGGGTGCAATTCGAAAGCCGGCGTACACATACACACACAAAGGAGCTAATTTGCACGGAAGAAAAGATCCACTCGTAATTAAGTACAGCCCGCTTCTCTCCCTTTGTGGTAACCAAATCATTAACACCAACTTTATTTAACCAGCAGTTTTATTAGGGGCGAACATTTACCGAGTTGATTCCACGGTAAACTAACGAGAGCCTGCCAAAGAGAGTGTTTTGTTACGCGATTCACCCGTGTTCTTTGCACGCCTTGCAGCTATTAGTATTACCCAGTCTATGGAAGAAGAAGAAGGGAATGTGGACACCAAGGTCTATTTCTGAAATAATTACATGGGGTGGGTAGGGTGGGTGGGTAAGAGTGTGGATCAAGGTTGTTGTGAGGTGAAGTGTGGTGGAGAGAGAGAGAGAGAGAGAGAGAGAGAGAGAGAGAGAGAGAGAGAGAGAGAGAGAGAGAGAGAGAGAGAGAGAGAGAGAGAGAGAGAGAGAGAGAAGAAGAAGAAAAAAAATGAGATTATTTTCCATGTATGTCATTTCACTTTATTTTATGATTTAACGTTTAAAATGTTATGTATTCTCCGAGTGGTGAATGAAAAACAATACCACGTAATTGTCTTATCTGGAACAGCCCTAACTATAAAACAGCGGGGAGTACACCTACAATCGATAAAACAAATAATTTAGATGTCGTTCTATGCATTAATTTCTGAAATAACCTTAATGACACCCATTTTCAATTGATAATATGCACTGTAAATGTGTTACGTGGTGTATAGGTGATGTGGGTAACGTGTTTTTCTATTCATATTTAAGGATTAAGAAATTAATTTCATTCACCTTAGTTGTTGAACTAGGCAGGTGTTACGTTGCGCAAAAGAGATAGACATTTTGAGATGAAAGTAATGAATGAATGTTTTACTTAACGACGCACTCAAAACATTTAATTACGGTTATACGGCGTCGGACATAATATGGCTAAGGACCACACAGATACACTCCATGGGCGGCTCTTTCTGATTAGCAGCAAAGGATATTTTATATGCAGCATCCCATACAGGATAGCACATACCACGGCCTTTGTTACACCAGTTGTGGAACACTGGCTGAAAATTAATGAGAAATATTCCAATGGGCCCACCGACGGGGATCGACCCTAGACCGACCGTGTATCAGTCAAGCGCTCTGCCACTGGATTAATTACGTCCTGGACCCATTTTCAGTTACAGTTAATTATCTTTAGTGTTGGGGTAGGGGGGAGGGGGTAGTATTCCCTAGTTCCTCCACCACTTCTTCCACCAATGGATATTATTAGCTAAGAGTATTTTATATGTGCTTTGCAACATACAATATCATGTACAAGTGATTTTTATATAGAGCACACACCCCCCCCCCCCCCCTACACGTGATCGTTTCTGGAAGTTCGGCCCTGAATATTTCTTTCTACAAATGAGCTCGATGCATGCAAATACTACCTAGCGTAAATAGTCACGGATCTCCAAGAGGGCGGGTTTCCTCTCTCAAGTACGCCGCGTACACATCGTAATCGGGTATTTGTTTGATGGACTGACTAATAATTGTTAGTACCACCAACACAGAACAGCACTTCTGCACATTTTCAAAAAAAACCACAAACCTCACCAACAGCCTATTACTAGGACAGTTGTTCGTTCGTTTAGACTCGTATCTTTTTATTAACTGTCGAAAAGAAAAGAAAAAAACACACACACGAAGAAGAAGAAGAGAGAGAGAGAGAGTCTTATTTGCCTGAATGTAGATCGTGCGGTAAATTTGATCACCTGCAGTTGGGTTGACAAAAGATGGGGCGGGGAATGTTTGGTTTGTGGCCAATTGATATTGGTACGAGTTATCTGGTTACGAATACGAATACGTCCGTTTGCTTTGTAAGTCACACGACAACAGACCTGGAGGTGATAATTGCTTGGTGCATAACAGAAGTGGAGGAATTTGGCTCAGTGGTTGAAAGTTTATTTTGTTAAACAAAACAAACTAGAACACATTGACTTATTAATCATCGGCTACTGGATGTCAAACATTTCGTAATTCTGACACGCAGTCTTCAAAGGAAACGAGATACATTTTTCCATTAGCAGCTAGGGATCTTTTCAAATGCACTTTCCTACAGACAGGACAGCACACACCATGACCTTTGGTGTCCTAGTCGTGGAACACTCGTTGGGACAGTGGAATTCAGTAGGTCTGCCAAATGGGTTCGATCCTACGACCCCAGACACCTCAGTCGAGCGCTCTATATCCTGAGCTAAATCCCGCTCGCTAGCTCAGTTGTACAGCGATCGCCTGACTTGCAATGGGTCGAACTCCCTCAGTGGACACATTGCTTTTCTCCCCGTTACTACTACAGTTTCACAACTATTATCCTGTTCAATTATTTAGACCCAAAGTTTTTTTTACAAATGTTACGTTTATTTCCTATTCGATATTTGTTTTCTTTGCATTTACATGAAAACAAACCCAAACCCCGACAGGTTTTATATACAAATCATCATATAAAATGCACGAAGTTGACTTAATTCCACTTTTTAAAAATCTCTGTGTCGTTTGAATGCACGTTATTTCGCCTATAAATACCAAAGGTTATTTGCAAAAATATCAAAACATTGGGATCTGAGGCTACGTGAAGGCCATTATAGCTTGTTTCACTAAATCAAGGTTATTATTGTTTTGCAGTGTGTAACAGCATTGTCTAATCTTTCCGTTAAACATAGATGTAAACAAACAGAACATGTAACCCTTTCTTGTAGGTGCATTATATTTAATAAATTTAGCTAATGTATTATGTATTTTTATTTTATTATATCAATTATATATTAGCATACCATACCTAACCTAACACAACTGAGGTGTAGCACAGTAATAAACACAAATCACCTCACACACCGCAGGAATGTGCTTTCCAAATTTATAAATAAATTTAATGCAGGGCCGGACCCAGAAGACCGGGGGGGGGGGGGGATAAAATGTCAAAGGCCACCAACATCAAATAATAATATTTTTTAAATTTAATTTGCCTCTAAATTGGGAACTCACACGTATATATATATATATATATATATATATATATATATATATATATATATATATATATATATTATATATATATATATATATATATATATATATATAGTATTTAGGGTGGTGCTGGGGGCTGGGGTTGGGGGGTGGGGTGTTACATTTGTAATGCGAAAAACCAAAGGGCTATTGTTCGGACTCGTATGGGTTCAACCACTTTTTCATCCCGCAGACACAGCCCTGAATGTTCAAAATACGATAGCATTGCTTGGTCAATAACATCATTATTTCGATCTATGACTGCACGTGCTATTGTAGCAATGTGTAAACCACGTAAAATACAAGTTAGGTAGGGTATATAAATTCATTGAAAATGTATCAGTCGACATTCTTGCTATTGTTATTTGAGGAAAAATATGGGTAAATCGAAAAACAATTCAGTTGATGTAAAATCGTGTATTAAGAACGTTTTCGATTATTTTGAAGATGAATATCAGCGCGGTAGACCTAGGTATGCTTCTTATCGACTTGTCGATCGAGTTTCCGCTGCACTTAAAGTTTCGGTTTCAACAGTAAAAAGAACTGTGAAAAATCTAAGCTCTACGAATCCAAGCACAGAAATCACTGTTAAAAAACGCTCCCGAAAACAGAAAGATGTTATTAGACGACGAGTATACAGATTTTATAGAGAGGGCGAATTACCTACATTACATAAGATTAACGTGGCTTTAAGGGAGGAATGTGGAATCAACATATCCATATCAACTTTACGAAGAACACCCCATGACCTCGATTTTAAATACCAACATATGTCTACAACCGGAAAGTGATTTTTGAGTACTCCAATATATCAGACAGGAGACTGTCCTATCTCCATGAAATATCCAGTTTACGAGAACAGGGGTATTTAATAGTGTATCAAGATGAGACCTGGGTGAATGTCAACCACACAACATCCTACCACTGGACAGATATCCACTCGGGCACAAGTACCGCCAATCACCTGCCGAAATCAGACGCTGCTGATCGAGTTCCTAAACTCTGTTCGGTGACTGGGAAGGGAAAAAGACTTATTATTTGTCATGCTGGCTGTGATAAATATGGATTGATAGATGGCTGTGAATTGATCTTTGAGGCTACAAAAAACAGACGGAGACTATCATGGTGAGATGAATCATGAAAATTTCATCAAATGGTTTGAAGAACAACTTATGCCTTCTCTACCAGAACCTTCTGTTATCGTCATGGATAACGCAAGCTACCACAACAAATTAACTGAGATTACACGATGTCCTGCACTAAACGCTAAAAAAAAGAAGAAATTCAGTCGTGGCTACGAAACAAAAAATATACCTTTTGAGAGTAACATGACAAAGCCAGTTCTTTATGAACTTGTGAAAAGTAACAAATGTGCAAAGCAATTTGTTACTGATGATATTGCTGAACGCCATGGGCACTTGTGTCTAAGACTGCCGCCAAGACATTCTGAACTCAATCCGATAGAACTGATCTGGAGTCAAGTCAAAGGGAACATAGCTCGTCATAATGATGGTAAAATGACCACGGTGCGGAGAGAACTTGCACATGCATTGAACTCTGTCACACCTACACACTTCTCTGACGCAGTTAAACATGTAATAAAGATCGAAGAAGATTTTAGAAACAAAAATAGTTTTATAAGAAATAAAATACCCCCTGTGATAGTCCCCCTTAACGAAGATAGTGATGAAGAAATGAGTTCGTCGACTGATTAAGTTATTTATTTCTCCATACCCATCAGGAGATTACGTTTAATGTATGTATGAAATCTTTAACACTAAAAACATTTTATTTCCATATCATTCACTATCAACAACCTAACAACCTATTAAACTAATCGACTAGAAATGCATATAGACTACACATACATACGAGAGATATTTTTATTTAATGACACACTCAACGCATTTGATATACGTTTATGTGGCGTCAGACAAAACGGTTAAGGAGCATTATGACAGTGAGAAAGAAACTCGCTACCGCCACATGGGCCACTGTTTCCGATAAGCAATTTTGATAAGCAATAAGGGACGTTTTATATGCACCATCCCATAGAACAGGATAGCACATACCATAGCCTTTATACATCAGTTGTGGTGCATAGGCTGGAACTAGACACAACC